>NW_009648333.1:1561266-1575471 GCF_000708025.1 Charadrius vociferus | reverse complement strand
AACGCAGCTTACAAGAGTTAAAAAAAAAAAAAACCCACACAAAAAACGAAAAAAAAACCCACCTAAAACCCAAGCACAGCATATGATTTATTACAAGGACTCTTTGCTTTTTAAGCTGTTTCCTTTCCTCGATACTTTTTATGCGCAAAGGCATAGCAGTATATCCCCAGAAGATTTATAGCCTCTTTTAGTCAAACACCAGCCCCGTCACCTTTATTTTCCAAAGGGAGAGGGCGAGTGTGCGGCTGAGGAGGAGGGACACATCTGTTCATATGAGCGCCTGATCCCTTTTCTGCTGGAAGAATAATAGCAAGTCACCAAGCATCAGGAAAACCACAAAAGGAACTGCTTATTCATTTATTCTTGAGAAAAAAAAAAATATATTTTAAATGAACTGAACAGATTTGGACTTCTGGTTCAAGCAAAGAAACATTTCTTTAAATGATGTGTCCCCTGTGTGCTATCTAAGAGGCACTCCTGCCTTAACAGTAAAAGTGCTTACGAAACTTATATTAAAGTTGGGCTGAACTAAAGAATTCATTTTTACTGCATCTGAAACTTCCTGCCGTCATTTACTGCTGGGGTATGAATATGTATATCGGAGTCTGACCACTTGTCAAACATTTTGAATGCCCGTGTCACTAATTTCCAAAGTTGGCAGGTTCAGTGAAACAAAAGGAACAAAGTGTGCTGTGTACCAGCAATAAAACTGCGCCGAGAACCATCTATCAAGACCTTAGACTTCTGGCCAACCCCTAAATACAGTCCACAAGCACAATATTTGTGTTTGTTTTTCTTTTAACTAATCTATTCTCTCTCTCTGGTTGTTTTTTTTTTCTCTGACCCTTTTTTTTTCTGTTTTGATTTCTTTAAATATAACCGGTACTACCAGATAGGAAAAGCAAATCAAAAAATTGTATAAATGCAAAATATTTTTCGTGGCTATTTAACAGGTGTAGGTATAGAAAGAATAAAATCAGATCTTAGAGAAAAGAAAATAGATTTCGAACGTGAAGATGTGATACTCTTCTGCGTTTTCATTTTGAAATGATGATGTGAATTAAACTTGTACCAGCTGTCCTGACTCCGAGTTCCTCGTTTTTATAGGCCAATGTTAAATATTAATATAGTTTTGCATTTACTTCGCTGTGGTTTTAGAGCAAACATAACCTCCGTGGAATGTTTTAAAATGTATGGCTTTTAAAGGCCTAATCCAGCTTCCAGGAAGGTCAAAGGAATCTCTTTGTTGACCAGGATGAGGCTTGGAGCAGGAGCTCAGTCAGGGCTGCGTGCTACCTTCAGCCGTCCTCAGGTGCAGAGGACAGAGAGACAACAGATCCCTCCTGTCAGATTTGCAGGAAAGCCACATTTGGTAGGAATCGCCGAGTAAATGCGTTCATCAGAATGTTGATTTTTTTTGCTAATTTAATCACCAGCTTCCAAAAAAAAAAAAAGGTCCGAAAATTTTCCTTCTGAGATAGATATATATATATATATATGATACTAAGCTACTGCAGGAACTGCAGAGATATTCTTCTGAGGGGTGGGGGAAAGTGCGGGGGGGTCCCAATCCACAGGCATCAGCAAGATTTTTGACCTGCGTTTATTCCTCCCGTGTTGCATCTCAGGTGGTTGGATTGTTAATAAAAAGTTTGTCTTTGTGTCCCCCTTTAGGCAGAGGCGACTCTCTGCTCCCCTCCTGTGCAATCCGATGGCAGTTGTATGGGGTCTCCACCAAACGGGCACAACTGCCCTTCTCTTTATTTGAATCCCAAATTGCCCCATCCTGCAAGAAAAATCCCGTACGGGCTCAAGTATTTGCATGAAAGTGCATATGTGGGTGGTTTATTTTTGTGTGGACAAATGGCATTTCAGTCACTGGAGTGGATTTATCTCGCTGGTGCCAAATAAAAATCAGAGGCAGATTTCGGTACTGCTCTTGCACACACAGCCAACCTTGAAAGCCTGAAGATACATGAGCAGTTTTCCTGTGAACTGCTGAGGTCTTAACTGACTTTCTGGGGCTTATTTCTTGCTTTCTCTGAAATATCGATGCAGTTTACAGAATGTGATGTGACTCTAGTGGAGATGAACTGGGTTATTCTGACCCGGCGAGACCAAAACCCTTGCTCTGCTCCCCTTCTGTAAAGGTTGCGCCTGTGCAACCACATCCTTAAAGAATTTGAGATGCTAGCAGATTCATTTGCCTCTATTTATGTCATTTACTTTAAACTAAACCCACAAATAAATAAGAATACAGGAAAAAATGTCATGCAGACTGTTGGTGAGTGTCCATCGTCTGCAGTTTGAGGACATCAGATGGCTCTGAGTACCTCACGTCTAGACTGCTTTTTGTTGGGTGAGGTTCCTGCAAAGTACCCGTACTGATTTTGCTTATTATTTATTCTTAGCTGAAGCCTTCCAGCTTCCAGGTAATGTGTCATCGCTAATTTTGAATGAAAAACCCTGTTTTTAAAAGCTCATATAGCTACAGCTCTGATTGCTGTTGTTTATAAAGCTTAGTATTAAATCTAATGAAGGTGAGATTAGTCATATAACGGGCAGAGAAGATAATCTCATTGTAGTTTAAGGTATTACTATTTACCAAGCTTTCCTTACTGTCCCCACAGCAAACCTATGGGGAGAGCACATTATAGTACTCCTCATCTGCTTCAGTGCAAGATCAAACAATGTTTCTTAAATGACTTCCGAAATCGTTGCATCCATGCATGAGGTAATTACCTCCCTTCTGCCAAATGGATTGATTGTAAAAACAGATATTAAAATCTCCTTAAGCAGATTCATAGTTCTACTAATAATTTTACTGCACTTGGTTTTCTGGATTTGGGTGGGTTTTTTGTTTTGATTTTTTTTTTTCCTGTTTTCACTATGATACTTTGGGGGTTCCTTTAGAGTATAAAACATGTCAGTGACCCGTGAAGCTCTAGCATGAGAGCCAATCGTATTGCCATTTCAGGTGGCACTACCGATGTTAGTAAAGCCCTGGGACTTTGGCTTGGCTACCAGAGTCTGAGCGGAGACCGGATCTTCCAAACACTCCTAAATAACATCACAGTTCTGTCTTGACAGCGGTAATGACAGATGGGCTCAGCTCATGTCTTGCTTGATGTAACCGTCAGGATTTGTCATTTCACCCTGGCTCTTCATTAAATATTGTCTTGAATTTAATTGAGTTACCAGCTTCTAAAAACAGCCTGGTGCAAGCAGATTTGATTTTAAAAATAAAAATAAAAATAAAAATAAATTACCATCTAAATTGCAAACCCTTTAGCTACACGATCGGCTTCATTAAGCACATAAGGACTGTGTTGAATAAGCCCCTGTACGCTGCTCTCTAAAACTATATCCTTATTCTTGGCTGGTTGTTGAGAAAGCCCTTCCTGCAACCGCCTTGCTGGGAGAGCCACCTGCCAGGCCACAAGCATCCCTGTCACCTGCCAGGCCACACACATCCCTGTCACCTGCCAGGCCACACACGTTTCCCAGCCCGGGATGGTTGGCTGGAGCACCGGGATGTGCCTCAGCCTCTCACCACGTCGCCGCTCCTCCTCTGGCTGCAGAGCCCCGTCCCGTTGCCTACGCCAGCAAATTAAGATGGATCTGTGAAACCCACAAAGCATGTTTTGGCTGCTTGAATCAAGGGGAAACGTGCTTCTTTTCTTCTTCTTTCTTGCTTCTTTTTCAGCATCCTTTCATACCTGGGAAGGAGGGATCACTCTGGACCATTTTGGGTTGGGAGCTGCAGGCTCTGACAGTCAACTTCTTATGGGTTAGTTCTGAATAAATGTTTCTCATATGATTTATAATTTATTTCTGAATAAATATTTCTGGGATTTGACCAGCACTGTGTTGTTTTTCACCCCAGTCAGGAATGTCACCATGTTTTCTGAAGTCTCTGAGGAATACTTGAGGGGTGAGGTTACGTGGGCCAGCTATTAAAAGTAGCACCACTCACTCTTGCCCACAACTAACCCATTGAGAAAGCCAGCTACAGCTTTTGGAGAAAAATGTAGAAGTCAAGCTGTCTCAGCCTAATGACGGTTAAAGTAAGTGAGATTGGCCATGCTATAAATTCCTCAGGGCTTACTCAAGAAGTAGGATGTTGGGTTCCTGGTATCTTGGTACGTATATATGCATATTGCAGTAATGTTCCCTCACCTGAAATCTGTAGCACTGCTAGGTGGAGGAGTTGGGTTCAGGCCTCAGAAATGATTATTCTCCTTCTAAGGCATCCAGAGCAGAAGACATTTTCAAACCGGCAATGCAACCATCCCTATTCAAGGGACATATTATCCCAGCCACTTCCCATCTATCCTTTAGGAGATGACTCTCATCTTACCCTTGAGCTCTATAGAGACCATGTCATGAAAGATGAAGAGATTTCCTTATGTACAGTAACTTAACGTGCACTGAATGTATCTCTTCTGTACAACCACAGCAGTGCTCTCTGTTCTCCATCTCAGCATCCAGGCGTGCGTAGAGCTGTTAGGAGCAGAAGAGCAAGGACAGATGTCTAGAAGAGATAGGAACTGGTCATCTTACAGGATGCGCAGTTACCCTACCTTCACTCCGGCTGCAGCTAAAAATAACCTGAGCAAGGTTTTCTGAGGAAGTGTTCAATTTGCTTTTAAACCAGAAGTTCCTGTGCCGTTGAATTCAGAAACAAATTCTCCAAGCAACATTTCTCAATTCTGGGAAGACAAAAAAAAAACAAAAAACACAACACGGTAAGTAATTACACCATAACTCTCCCCAACAGAAATAGCCAATAAAATCCTAAAGAAAAAGACCCAAAAAAAGTGTAAAAATGACAGGGTTTTTTGTATTTCTAACAGCTATTTTCAAAGCACTGAAGATGAGGAAATGTTTTGACAACCAAAAAAAGAGATTGAAAAATGGTCACATTTTGACCACTGCTTCCCCTGAAAAATGTTAATCAGCTATAATTTGGCACATAGCTCCTTCTCTGCAACTTGCAGACAAAGAATGAGTTACTGCTAGTAAATAACCATATTCTCTAACAGTCTGTGTAACTGTCACCATTTTTAAGCAGTAGCAGCTTACCAGCCAGGGAAGCAAAGCTCAATATGCTATTGCCATGCAATTCCCAAATCCCCCGGACAGAAGACTTAGTGGCATAGTCATATTAATGAATAACGCTACAGAAAGGTCAGGGGAGAGAGATAGCATCAGTCAGACCTGCTTTGCTCTGTAGTGGAGTGTGCACTTCTTTATCCTTGCAACAGAACTAATGATGACCAAAAAAAAAAAGTGAAAGGATGTGAGAGAACATGAAAGAAAATGTGCTTAGCAGGGAATGAAGACTGTTGTTTTTCACTCTCACTGAGACAAAGAACATTTGAACACTCAAAAAGAAAAAGTGAATACATACTAATGCAATTATTTTGGCAAAATAAAGACTGTGACTAATAAATGTGACTGTTAAGTAATTAATACTTAATTAACAAAGTGCCTAATAAACATGTGCCTGACTTTAAAGGTATACAGTTTCCTTTTTTTATTATTATGGAACATGAGGATAACTGACAAGTAATGTATCAAGAAATCTCCAGGTGGACTGGTCCTAGAGTGCCTTAAGCCATGGGTAAGAAGCAACCTTTACAGAACTATGGGAGAAATAGTTCTGTAGGTTATATTAATATCTAGCACTAGTCAATTGTTTTTAACACATCAAAGTTCGACTCAAATACCTCATTAGCAATGGATCCTCTGCATCTAAACTGATAATTCCGTTGTAGCACTAAGCCTGGTAAACTAAACTGTTCCCTGACACTTTAGTCAGCAACCAACTAGATAATTTTATTAAATATTTTAATAGTGCAAACAGAAATTTAAAAAATGCTTATATTACTGCTGTTACCAGTTTATTCCGAGCACTAAATAGCTGCTATCCAATGCTAAAAACCAGCACCAAATCTGGCATCTTCTAATGCGGGAGCATTCCCGCAGTTCCTTTGGCTCAGGTCCTCCCCATCCGCTTCCTCAGGCTGCATTTCACCCAGCTGAGGACCACCCGTTCTGCTTTGCATTTATATCATTGCATCTTCATAAAGAATAGTTACGTTTTGTTCATTCATCGTATTTTGTCCTGGTTTTGGTACGGCCACTTAACCTAACACTGTGTACAGCCGATTTCCCAAAGTACATAAAACATTACAGGTCTGAAAAAATCAGCATTTGGTGACTTAAATTAGATCTATATTTATGATAACCCAATCAGTGAATGAAAGATTGGGTGAGTTTAAGGACTGAGGCCCATAATCTTTGTTCTGGCTGCAGGTGGGTAGGATTTAAGGAAGAGCTTTACCTGAGCTCCCCCTACCAAGTCTGGAACAAGTTAGGGACTAGTTCAGGCTGGAGTCTGTTTTGACTAGCAGCAGAGTTGCTGCGAGTTGTGCTCATCTGCTGGTTGCTCCCGATATGCTGCATTTCTGCATCCCAGACCAGCTGGGTCCTGCCATTCACCTAATCCAAACTCATCTCTCTGGCCATCGACAGCCGCTTCAGGGGAGGTGAGAAGCCTCACCACCTCCACCTGCCCCATGCAGCGAGCAACGCTGCATTAGGCACGCGCTGTACGGCTGATCAGGGTGCAGGCAGAGGAAATATGTGGGGGTTCTGGTCTGAAGTGCACAGTCCTGAAATTTACCCAAACAGGATTTATGTAGAGGACAGAGGTCTTATCTAGTGATCCCAACGTGTAACAGTTTCAAACTTTGGATCAGTAATAATTGGGGACGGGCTTTAACTCAAGTCCTAGAGCAGGCACACTAATACTCTTTCCAAAATATTTTGCTGGTAATTTTTTGACAGCAGCTGAACATTGAGCAGATGTCTTTATCAAGCTGTCCTTTTTCCGAAATAACACAGTGAACTGAAAGCCCTGTGAAGTGTCTAAATTGAAGTCTAAGCTCTCAGCTCTCTAAGCTGTCCTACACTGTATTCACAGGCACTGCATTTCATTTGCCTTCGTGTTGCCCACTCACCTGGTTTGTTAAGGTCTGGTCACAGCTCTTCCAAAGGTGGCTGCTCTGTTTGGCTGTCTCATGAGATCCACCATCCTCAAGCAAGTCGGTAATTTATAAACTGGCTCTCGCCATCATCAAAACACTTGATCCAATAGTGCCGGGCACAGTCTGCGTCTGTGTCCCACTGCAGGTCTCCCTGGAGCAACCTCTTCTGTTAGTTGTGCATCTCCCTTGCCTCAGGCAGAGAGATGAGATGACATGCTCCAGTGTTTGCCTCCCCCCCAGCACCTGCCTTCTTGTGAACGGCGACCTTTCCCCAGCTGGAGTGTGCCTGGGAGGTGGACTGCCTTGCTGTGTCCTCTGGCACAATGTCTGGGAACAACTCTTCTCTCACTGCTGTTTAGCAAGTGGTGACTTTCAAACGTTGCATCTGCTCCTTGACCACTTCCAGCTCCATCTTTGTGTGCAAGTGCAATAACCGCACCTTCAGGGGTAACTCGGTGTCGCTAAAACCAGCTGCTGGCATTCAGCACCTCAGCTAGAGAGGGACTGGGTGGGTTTGCAGGTGGTTAATCATCCAAGGGAAGAGTTTCACTGGAGAACTTTTAGCAGGCAGCCACTACTGTGATTTATAGCCCTCTCGCCTGATATCCCTTCCACTTATGGCTCTGCTGGAGTGGAGAGCAACAGCACAGCAGCGTTGGATCTAGGAGCATGTTAGGGCCTGCTGAGTCAGCTCCGGGAGCTCACTGCTGCTCAAGCCAGACAGCCCCGTGCATACTCTGTCCTTTTCCATCTTGATCTCCACACCAATTTCCCTGCTTGGGAGATAAAACCCTTGGGAGAAGGAAAAAAAAACTGTATCTCTTCCTATACGCTTAGTTGCTGGTCATCAGATGACTGCCCTGAAGCCCAGCTTTAAGGAGCAAAAGTCACCTCAAACCCTCTTGGCTGGCATCAACTATACTTCAGTGACACCAACGGACTGCAGGGTCCGACCCCCAACCCCAGGTGAAACCTGGCCTGCATCTGTCCATTAATCTCTCCACAGTTAGTGGACCTCCTGCAAACTGGCTTCAGCCCCCAAAGCTCTCACGGCAGTGCTCGCAGGACTGAGAAGACTCATGGAGGGACAGCAGTCCCCTGTCTTGTACTACCACTTCCACTTCAAGAAACCAAATAAAACCCAAGCCCATCTCACCCTTTGCAGCTCGGAGTGTTGCCACCTTGTAGGTACAATGCAGTTAGGAAATCTGGTTGATACTCAAGGGAAAAAATGAGTAGGAAGATGTCTTTGAGTGCAGAACATGTCCAGGCTATGTTCTGTGGTGCAGGAAACCTAAAAAGGACTAAATCTTTAAAGGACTATGTGTAGATTCACAAAATGTTTTGGTGAACACATTAGTTATTTTGGAGGGTAGTAATGTTGACTTAAAATACTTAGCTTTTGAATTTGATGTAAAGTATTCTTATAGACTGAATGTAGTCATGTGTTTGGGGAAATAATACCTTTACTTCTAAGTTTTACTTATTATTCTTATATACAACAGCCCGTGGAAATTTTCTTTTGCTTAGTCTCTTTGCTTAGATTTCTTCTGGGATCCGACCTATAAAAACAACTGGATTTATGATACACTGAAGTTTACAGCAAACACTTAACAAATAGTCCTATTTTGGATATGAAATTAATAGTGTTTAAATATAGTCTCAGATGTTCTCATTTTTACTGTTTACAGAGTGAAGTGGTTTTCTAGCACATGTCACAGAACCAGCTAATGGGTAAATACGCCGAGGAAAGTATCTGCACACCGCCATCTACGGAGCGCGCCGGGGGTGTCGCAGGAGCCGTTTATCGCTGGGAGACGTGAGGGGGGTATCCATAACCAAAAAATGTCACAGATTCTCCTCTTCTGGCAGCAGTTCCTGTTGGTGCAGAGCATGCCTTGCAGAAGGGCCGTTATAATACGGAATGTGCGTGACTGTTGTGTGAGGAGTGAGAATTAACACAGAGTTTGGCGATTAATTACTTCTCTGAATGATGTCATTTAGAGTATCAAGGACGTGTTTGGGAAGGTCCAGGTGGAACCATGCAGGAGGGTGGGAGGAGCGCACACCCGGTTTCTTGCAGGAGACCCCCCGCCCCAGGGACACCAGGCTGCAGGCATCACCGCAGCCCCGTTTGTGCAGCATGTTGCGAGAGCACTGCGGCAGGTCCTGGCTGCTGGTGGAAATGGATATTTCATACACCAGTGGTCTCCCCCTCCCCACTCCTGCCCTGTCTCCAGCTCTCTCCAGCTGCCTCTCACCTCACCTCACCTCACCTCACCTCACCTCACCTCACCTCACCTCACCTCACCTCACCTCACCTCACCTCACCTCACCTCACCTCACCTCACCTCACCTCACCTCACCTCACCTCACCTCACCTCACCTCACCTCACCCCACCTTACCTCACCTCCCTGCCAGCAGCCGCTTCTGCCCACCACTTGTATTTTCCGAGAGCTGTGTTGGGACAGTCTACTGTGAGTGCAGGAGGGCAGTCTTGGGCCATCCCCAAGTCCAAATCATCCATACAACAAGGCTGTGAGCATCCGCTCAGGCACAGCCACCAGCTCCATAGGTATGCGTCATGCGGTCCTGGGGAAGAGAAGCGGGAGGGTTGCCCAGCGTGCCACGCACGTAGCTTATATACATAGCACATGGGCAGCTTTTTGCTGTCTCTCTGGAGCTACCTCTTGCAAATGAAAAAGCTCAAGAGAAAATCCACCATTGCAGAGTCCTCCTTCAGCTGCCCACTTAGGTCTTCTAAGCTATGCCCAACTTTCCTCTTCAAGAAGCTTTTGAAGGACACTAGATGGTTAAAAGAAACTGGGAACCGTTGCATAGGGAAAAATTGGCACAGAGGAAGAACTAGCGATATGTGCAGCTTCTGCTTTTACCACCCACCTCTGTGTGCCTTGCAGCCCACCAGCAGCCCATGGGTTGACCCTTGAAAATCCCCAGTGCTCAGAAGAGCATACTCTGCTCACAACCTGGCCACTGAGATCTTGGCTACTGGATGGCTATGAACTGAGAGCGTCCCACTGTGTTTATTACTTTATTACCGAGGCTGTTTTTAAATATCCTGTAGTGATAAACTGTTGGGTTTTAGACTAAGAGGGAGGTAGAGGAAGGGCTGGCACTAATACGTGCTGGAACACAGCCTAGCACAGCTGGGTTCAACAGCTGGGTTTGGTAGTTAGCTGGCATCTCAATATGCATCTTTGACAACATCAATAATAGTTAGTAGCCTCAGCCCTAAATTACTGTTTATCCAATTATAAAAACCAGTTCCTGAGTCCCCATTAGCCTTTCCCTCAGAAAAGAAGTTAATATTTATCATACAGACTGCCTGTAGTCCCCTGTATTATCCACATTTGGCTTCCTCCAATGAGCTTATCTCATCTCAAGTTGACGATGACTTATTATTAACTTACTTTGGACACCTTACTTTAGACTTTTGGCTCACTGTCCTAGAAATTTCTTCAGTGCCAGATTGTTGACTTCAGTCTTAATTAATGATCACTTGTTATCAGCTTAGTTCAAATGTTTGGTTTCTAGCTTTTGGTTGTGTAGTCTAAACATTTCCAAAGTCCAGATAAACGACTTTAACTTAAAATGTTATGATTTTGATATTCACTCGATGCCTTCCTGGCTGAGTGTGAAGATTTTATTCTTCCATCACTTTGATTAATAGACCTATTACAAATCCAATTCTTTAGAGTACCAAGGAGTGAAACAGCTAAACACCATGTAAATTAACCCAGTTAAGAGTTAATCTTACATTTCTGTGAGAAGTTTATTTGCTCAGAAACTGCTTCACTCTTTAGTACAATTTTCAAATTATGAATTATTGTACTTCTCTGCAGTCACTTATTTGTCTTTTTCTTAGCCTAAACTTCTGTTCTGCAGCTCACGTGCTGTATGGGTAATCATTATTACTCTATTACATAAGCACTTAAGAGTTCAATTTAAGTATGAAGAAAGTATTCTGCAAAACTGTCTTGTAGCAAATTGCAAAGTCTTTACCCCTAAGAGTTCAGACAGGATATAAGCTCATGTCTTTACATGAAGCACTGGTAGTTCTCCCATCACTACCCAGTCATCAGGCATTCTCAGCTGCAGATGCTAGACCATTCACAGATTTCATGATGGCTTGTTCCCACACCCTCCATCAAATGTCCCTTAGGTATTACCAAAAAAAATGCTTTGGGAAATCACAGTCTTTAGCACAGTAAAAATAGAAATGCTCAGGTTCATTTTTAATAATGCAGCTTATTTTGTCATATTGGCTTTAATCAAAGATGCACTTGGGTTTTGCAGACTCACTCTAATACCCTCTTATTAACTAACCAAGCAGATTTTATCATTGGTTTCCTAAAACAGAATTTGGGTAACTTCTGGTTAACAGAAGCCGTGTTTGAAACTGAAGACACTTTTCATATTCTCAAGTTTGTTGTACCAGCCAAGGCTTTTAATTTAGTTGCAGACATTAGATTGAGACTGAGACACTAAAACAATTATCAGTCTTGAAAAAAATCATTAAAAAAACACTTTATATTTCTTGGGTTTGGTCATCTGAGATTCTTAAAACACTCATGAAAATTATTAGTGTATGTTCTGGGCTGGATATATGCATATTCTCTCTCTTCGATTTACCAGCAGTTGTAAAATGGAATTAACATCCTGTCTCAGTGCATACTTCAGGTTTATGCAAAGAATACTGTAGAGCATTCCCATCGCTTTGGGATGAAAGATTAGACACCTTCAGTTTTCTTCTGCAGAATTCTTCAGCTCTCTCTCTAAAGAAATAGCATAAGAGAGAAACTAGTTATGAGCTAGCCCAAAAAAGCACTGCACTTAAAACCATTGGAAGCGTGAGGAGTGATCACGTCTGCTCAGCTCCTTGCACAGCCACTGGTGAGTAAATGGCTCACGAGCAGCAGTGAACTGGCGACACAGGAATCTTTATGCCCAGAGTAGCAGCTTCCTTACAGTGCTAATGCCAAGACTTCTTTATTCTGGTGGCCTCTTGTGACCACTCTGATTCTTAAGGCAACTTAATCGTACGGAGAATTTATTTGTTTTGTTCCACTCTCATCTCTAATAAGTTGATACAAACCTTTGACTGCTGCCCGGCTGCACAGGTCAGGGACATCAGACACTGCCTTCTTCTGTGTGTAAAACTTAGGACTATTATCTGCTTATTAAATGGGAAATCTGCCTTACCATCGTTTGTCCTGATTAATTCCATGATGACAAGTGGGATGAACTGTTAAATCCTGCCTCTATTGGAGTGCTTAGACCTCTGTGCATAGACAAATCATAAATGGAGGACTATTTTGTGCCTTGGCTGCAAGCATGATTGCTCTGGCAATCACAGTTGTTGTATGAGCAAATGTGCTCAAAAGTGGATGTGTAAATGAAGTTCAAGGGCACAAAGTTACAAATTCTGTCACTCAGCAAAAAGGGCAAAGTTACACCAAGGTAAATGTAGAGATCAATTTCCTTCTGTATTTATTTATTTATTTGTTTATTGTTTAGTTGAAGAGGTAAAATGTCCACTGATAGACTTAGAATGAAATATCTCATAAGCTGTAAAACTTACCTGTAGGTAAGAAGTCTCCTCTGAGATAACTTCAGAGTCATACTGATCTTGGTCAGATAATCTCTCCTGAAACAGCCGATAAATTTTAATGGGTATCTGATTATTTTTCTCCCAGCTAGCTGCACCCAATACTATAATATTACCATTGGGGGTAGTTAGCAAATAGGCTTTTGTATCGATGTCTGAATATTTTCTAAATCTCATTGACTAGCTCAGCAGTATAATGAAACGTTAGATGATGTCTGTGCAGTTTTTCCTGCAAAGAGTTTTTTCTGTCCTACTGGGATGTCTGTAGTATAGAACAAGTTCTCTAAAATCTAAGTGATTTACAAACTTTCATTTGTTTGCTGCAATTCTTCCTGAGCATTCAGTGTCCGTTTCTTAAATGGTATCATTCTCTGTCTGATAAAATCTGGCATTTGCTACTGTGAATTCAGTTTAACACTAATAAGATAATGAAAATAATCATCATTTGCAGAAGATGGGCAGCTCCAGCCACACGTGTACCTCCAGCCCTGCGCTGCTGACGCTCCTACCTCTCCCTCTAAGCCCCAGACAGCCTGGCCAAGCGTCCACAGTGAGCTCAGAACATTGCTACTAGACAACTGGTTCTTGCCATTGTGCAACCAAACTGTGACCATGACCAGGGCATGCGAGCCTCCTTTGCCCAGCCATACACCTTATGTAAAGGTCATTCATGCTCTAGAAATTACAGAGTTAGTCTCTCAAGGTACCCCTGCATATTCAGCCACCCCATCTGTCCCTCGCTCCAACAATAAAGCTTCCTCGGAACAGACCTGTTCTTTGCAAAGCAGCCAGAGTCTTCCTCACATGGAAGAACACAGAGGCAATTCAGTGGAGACTGGCTGGATAATCAAGCTTGGCTGCCTTCAGGACAAGCTTCTTGATGGTGCGTGTTCTTCTGAGGTGGTTCTGAGTTTGGGGGAAGCATCCTCCACCATTAACATTATTCTTTGGACTAAACATGTCATATCTATCTGGAAGACTCAGACAAATTGAGGGAGACTTCTGAATAATTTGCCTCAGATTCAGTGCAGACAGAACTGATGTGATTACAGGGAAAGTATCCTACCGCCCTCAAGAGTGTATGTTCCCCATGAACTTTAGTTAAATTTATAGCTTCTTTTAGACAAATAGCTGTGAATGAGACAGCTGCTTTCTGGCTAGATACAGACAGGAAAAAAAAAATTGTGTTAAAAAAAAAATAATTGCTCCTATCCATCATCTGTTTGTCATCTCAAGATTGGTCTGCTGCAACTCTTCTCCTTGGGGCAGACATGGGAAATACTATTTGCATCTTCCAGGACCTGATAGCAGAAAAAAGTGTCATGACACAACTTATTGCTGGATAGCAACACTTTTGGCCAAGGGGTCTGCTTGAGTTTCTGGGTAGCAGAAGGAAGGATGGTTTTTTTCTTCCCTATGTGTATCTCTTTCTCCTCTCATTGATCCCCAGCTCCTGAGACACTCTCATCCCACTCTTTGTCTGTCTCCCAGACGAACAGAGGGAGTCTCCAAGTCTTTCC
>NW_009648333.1:1528938-1561246 GCF_000708025.1 Charadrius vociferus | reverse complement strand
TTTCCCTATCCCTGACCCTCAACAAGCCCCCGAGGACCTACAGACCATTATGCCTCTAAGCCCAAGTTCATGGCAACTCTGCTCTGCTTCAGCGCTTTGCTGGGGGGAAGAAGGAAGATCCTGGCCAGGGGAAGGGGAGGCGGGGTGGAAATGCGATGTGGCTCTAGGCATTATCCCTCCACTGCTGGAGCATCATCCCTGCATGAGCAAGGCAGAAATACAGCACATCTGGGCAAAGTGGTGCAAGGCGAGCTGCTGGTCTAGGATGGTGAATGCCACCACCCCATGGGATTTTGGTATTAAGCAGTTTCATGTGCACATGAAAACACAGTGCTCCCAGTGCGTCTGTGCCCTGATCATCATTAACTGCACCGTAGAGGTGCTCAGAGGTGCCGTTAGTGATGACAGATAGGTTGGTCAGGGAGGAGGGACATGGCTGTGGTGCAGTCTGGCTGCCTCTCCCCAGCCCCTCTCAGGGGGTCCCTGACAGCACCACGGCTTGGCGGAGTCAATGGGAAGCTTCCCAAAGACTTGAGTGGGCTTCACGTCAAGCAGCCTGAGTAGATGTGGCTTGGGAAGATGCTCTCCCTGACTGACCACAGAATGACTGTCTGTCCTCTGCACAGGCCTCTGGGGACAGCCAGGAAGATTTGAGGAGTGGGGAAGATTAATTTTTTTTGTTATATTTTTTTGGCATTTCTATGTGTTTATGTGGGCAGCGTAAAAACTGATTTCTTTTGCTATTCTCGTCTGCTTTTACTAACTTGGATTTATTTTTTTTTATGCTATGGTAAGTACATTAACCTTCAGTTTAAAATCTAGCTTGCTTTTGAAATGAAAATCTTATATAAATTACCAAATTAAATCCTAAACATTCCTCAGGCAGTTCACTATTTACTTATTTTATTTTTTTTAATTACATTAGCTAGAGGCATTCTTATGGATTTGTAGGTGTTTGGATAACTTAAATTAAAATAGCAAAACAGACTAGACTAGATAAGAGAAACTTAGGTCAAATTATTCTGGTTGTGACATATGTGATACATAATGCTGCGTAATTAGATATTAAAGTGGTTGCTGTGCAGCAGGATGTTTTATGAAAATGGGACAAATGTTTTTTAAATGTACCACTGGAAACCAGACAGATGGTAACCTATATCCCCAAGGAGGATAGCTGAATTCCACCAAGTTTTTGATATGAATTTGAACTGTAGTGAACAGGAAAGGAGGGAATTTGTGATTATAGCTTAGCTCGCCATTAGTCAATGTTTGGCTGAATGTGCGAAGGATGCTTATATGGTGCTTAGTCTGGACAGTAATGTTTTCTGGGGATTTGTTCTTTCTCGAGCAACAGCAGAGCAGATGGTGACAAAGTAGATCTAGCAATAAATCATGGAGACAGGATACTTGAAGCAAGCAAGATGGTCCAGAAGAACAAAATAGAAACTGGGGGGTACTTATTACACACATGCAGAGTGTATTCCCTCTAATTTTATTAATGCTGGGGACAGTATTTAAAGGCTGAGTGTTTTTACGTAGTTTGGCTGTTAAAACCCCTACTAAATTTTTTAACCAACATCCTTTGGGAGCAAAACTTTTCAGGCCACATTAAAAAAAAAAAAAAAGAAATCACAGCTATGTACCGGTTTTGTGGCTCCGCAGGATTTAGCTGTGAAACCATGGCAGGCTTCAGCTCTACCTGGTGCACATAACAGTAATGGGAAAGACCCCCTGCAAATATTCTATGAAGCACAGAGGAAGAAAGAGTAATCCCAGGAAACAACATCTTGATGAACCTATTTTAGCACACTTAGCAGCTGGATGATGTTGTTCCCTCAGCTCCCTACCTGGGAGGCAGTGCAAATTCCCATCCCTGCCAGAAGCTGCTGCTTCTTTGCCAGCCGGGCTGCAGCCTGACACCAGGAATGGCGCTTCTTCCCCATTCCCTGCTGTTTGCTCTCCTGCCGTCACACCAGCACCTGCATCCACATCATGACTTCTCTCTGTCAGATCTGTAGTAATATTTCAGCTGGAGTGTTTATAGTTATGTTCCCCAGGTTGGAGGCTGCTGATGTGGAGGAAGGCAATGGTGAGTGGTCCATGGCCTTGGTTGACAAAGGGACCCTTAGGCCACCCTTCTTGCACTAAGCTAGGTAGAACCTGGCTTCTGAGAAACGCTGTATCATGAGGAGATCATAAAATCACGGAATCATTTAGGTTGGAAGAGATCTTTAAGATCATCAAGTCCAACTGTTAACATAACGCTGCCAAGTTACCACTCAACCATGTCCCTCAGCAGCACATGTCTTTTAAATACCTCCAGGGATGGCCACTCAACCACTTTCCTGGGCAGCCAAACTGCTGGATGGCAATTCCCAGCTCGCCAGGCTCAAGCAAAGGATTACCGTTGCATTTTGTACACAATAATACAGCTCGGATAATCCGAGAGACAGAAACTATCCATCAATTCGACAAATGTTTTTTTCACAGGTCTCCCTATCAGATCATTCCTGGCGCCTTTCAGGATGCGCCACGCCACAAGCAGCATCATACAGCCTTGACATGCAATCAAACCACAACGATCTTATCACGCGGCGATTATCAAGTGGTTGCTAATCATGCGGCCCCTCGGATCATTTGTCGTTCACTTAAAGTTAGCATTTCCTCTAATCTGCCTCATCTCAGCGACGCCGTGAGACAGCCCTGCTGCAAACGATTGCTACAGCGAGGTGTGTTTGTGTGCTGCACAAAGGAGCGTTACACAAAGGAGCCTCTTTTTAGCAGATGAAGGACTGGGCAAACTAAAGGCAGGATTATTGAGCAGTGAGTATTGGCATTTTTGGTGCAAAATGTATCATGAAAATGTATTTCAACAGCCCTCCAAGAGAGTAATTTTCAATCAATAATTATAGAAATAGAGCTATTAAAATACCAATGAGCAATTCCCCGATATCGTAATGCCTCCATTTTCTTTTTCTGCTCATGTATTGGAATGAGTTGTTGTAATGTGAAAACAGGTGGAAAAGTGAGACAAGCCATTATGGGGAAGGGCTAAAAGCATAATATTTTGTTCAGTCTTTCAGTAGCTTATACACAGTTTTGAATGAAGAGAGTAACAAAGCCTTACATCTCCTCTCTGCACACATTCTTGCATAGTGGTTGGAATTAAACTTCACATTGTAGACTTTCAAGAAGAATCAGCCTGATTTCCCATGTATATATTAAGCTCTGTATAATGAAGGTTTGCATACTGAGATCTATTTAGGATGTGATTCCTAATTTGTCCATTTCTGATTATCATCAGGACATTTGGGTATAACTTAGATACTGCAGAAGTAGCATCCTTTGAATACTAGAATATGTATAAGTAGACAGAATTTCTGCTAAATGATACAAACAAATGGGACCTGCCTTTCATGAACCCATGCTGACTGGGCCTGATCATCTGGTTGTCCTACATGTGCTGCATAATGCACTCAGGATGATCCGTTCCATACATTGTAAACTATGTAGTACAGACATATAACTAGCCAGAAAATGTTACATGCTGGGAGTGGTGATGAAAGGCTCAGAAAGACAACAGGACAACTGGAAAAGATGGTGCCAAGAGTGAGTAAACAGAGTATCTCCATTACAGGGAGTAAGAACAGACTAAGGCTATTTAGCATGGAACAGAGACAGCATAGGGGGGATATAGTCAAATTGTGAAAGGCGTGGAAAAAGTGGATAGCAAACAGTTGTTCTTTATGTCTTCTAGTAATAGCAGGTGGTAGCTATTGTGGTGCTGACTACAGACGGTAGTCACCACCCCTGGAGGTCATTAAAAGACGTGTAGATGTAGTGGTGAGGGACATGGTTTAGTGGTAACTTGGCAGTGCTAGGTTAACAGTTGGACTTGATGATCTTAAAGGTCTCTTCCAGTCAAAATCATTCTATAATTCTACAAAATTAGCGAAATGCTAATCAAGCTTTGGGATGGGACATTTCAAATGCTAAAAGTATACATGTGCAAAAAGCCCCAAACCCAACAACCACTAGACAATCTTGCAGGGGAAAAAAATGCCACCCAATGAAAAGCTATAACTGCCGCCTGGTGTGAGTGGAAGCACAACTGCAAGCAATGCCATAAGTAACTTGACGCTGTCTGGTACAAGTTCCCCAAGCTTCAGAGGGTGTGAATGTGTTTGTGGTATGTCTGTAGGCCATGATTTTCCC
Organism: Charadrius vociferus; assembly: GCF_000708025.1. NCBI lineage: Eukaryota > Metazoa > Chordata > Aves > Charadriiformes > Charadriidae > Charadrius > Charadrius vociferus. The sequence goes on along the minus strand of NW_009648333.1, from coordinate 1,557,031 downwards.
TTGCACTTGTGTTTGCAGCCTAGAGCCATGCGCTCAGGCATGCTGCTGGTGCATTCGGAAGCGCATCCTTCCCGGTGGAGCCACTGCTAAGGATGGGGGCCAGGGGACCGCCTAGGGCACCCACAGGCCATGTGAATGAAAGATCCCCTGGCCGTTAGGTCTCTCCTAAGCCAGGCTGACCGCCGGCGTGTCATTGCTGGTAAAGATGTGGTGCAGGCATATGGCCCTGCAACCATGATGGAGTCAGAGTAGCTGCCAGGGCTGGTTACTGCCCCTGCTTTTCCCCATTTTGCACGTTGGAGCCAGTACTAGTTGAGTTTTGTCCCTCCTGCCTCTCCTTCCCAGTGCGTAGGTTACTCATTTGTCCATCAAGAGAAAAATAAGATATCTCAGTGGTGGCACACAAAACAGCTTCTTAAAGCTGGGGTTTTTTTTCTCTCTCTCTCTTCTCTCCTCTCTTTTCTCCTCTTTCTTGGTGAAGAAGGGATGCAAAAAAAAAAAAAAAAAAAAAAACCACAGTAGAATTCACTTATTTCTTTTCATTTGTAGGAAATATTTATAAGGAATGACATTAGAACAAAAAGTTTAATGAGTCACATCTCAAATGCTTTACTTAATGTTTCTTTCCTTATAACATTAAAATATCATCAGAATAAGCAGGCTGAAGTTCCTGCGCCTGAAACCTTGTACATTGTTTTACTATTTAATGCTGTGCAAAGCCTGGGTCATGTTAACAACTTTGATCCTCTGGGGTCATTAATTCCATCAAAATCAATGCAGCCAGACCCATTAAAGCTTGACAATAAAAAAAAAAAATTACCAAAGCAGGAGGTAAATTCATTGTAACGTGGTGGCATAACCTTTTCATTTGTGAAGATAACTAAAGCCTGGGGGCAGAGATGTCCTTACTCTTCCTAAATTTTAATTCTTCAAAGTCAGTGTAAGGAGAGAAACGAGATATCTGGATGCTTATCTGATATTATCTGTCAGAGATAGCTCTTTTGACAGGGTTACTTCTATGTTAAAGCAAAGAAAGCAAGCTTTGGGAGGGACTCCAGGCCTGGGAGTCCCCCAGCAGTGGTCGCCAGTGGGGTTTTGGTAGTGCCTGCTCTAGGAACAGAGGGAACATCCTCACGTCATTCATGAGTGAGAACACTGTCTTGGTCCTTATAATTAGTTTACAGTGCTGTGAAGTGCAGCATTAAAATTATAAAAAGAGAGGCTATATAATTAATACATTAGCAAAGAATCCTTTAATTTTCAGAAATTGTTCTGTTAGCATGACATATAACGGTGACAGAGGCTACCAAGAAGTCATTTGTCTATAAATAATTTTACTGAATATTTAAACGTATTTCATCTTACTGTTAGAAGCTGGGAGCATAATTGCTTCTTTTGCTTGGATTTAATATTAAGGTTTGATTTGAAAGGTGTTACTTCAGTGAATGAGTAGTACAATTACAAAATAAACTCAAATGTCCCAGGAGATCCTTAAGGTCTGATTTAGTAAGGTATTAGTTGCTGGTATAAAATTTCCAAGACTATCTTGTGCACAGATGCTATTTTTAAGAATAAAAAAAACCCCTCTGGTGCTAAAGCTGTGGGAATGAGGCCCTTTTCATGTCAAAGGTGATGTATGAACTGATAGCTCATGAAAGGTGAAGCTTTGACTAACTTATCAGACGCCTACCTTCAGAGTTATGGCTGGATGAAGCCATTTGACCAATTACCTTTACTGATGGCCTGAGCAGTCTGTGAGCTTGTTTTTGTTACCAGTGACAATATGGTCCAATTTGATGCCCTCAGACCAACATAACTAAACAAATTAACTTTCCATTCCAAAGAAAATGTAACCTAAAGCAAGCTATGATTTATGTGAAACAAATGCTGGCTACAGCCCATGGGGTCTGCAGCTTTTACCTCTGGCCAAATTACTTTTAAAACCACACAGGAAAACTCTGAAGTTCAATGAATGAGTAGTACTTACTACCAAAAAATAAATTGCTAGGGCCTGTGCAGATGCTGGCAAATGTATCAAACCTTCCACAAGTGCAGCTTTTTATGAAATGTTCAAATGGCTGGAGAGGTTCGTGTGCCGGGCGACCCGCTCTGCTCAGTGAGAGCAGCAGCACAGAACACGGTGCTCCAAGTTGATTTTTCAGTGACACCATATATCATGCAATTAAAAACTCAAAACACACAGGTACGTAACTGAAAACATGTCTATTTTGCTGGCGTCTGATACCGAAGCAGAAATCATTTTGCACTTTGTATTTCAGTCCAAAACGCTTTCCTTTTGCTGTTTTCCTGTGTAAGGGAAGTTGGGTGTTTGCTCTGCAGGACCTTCCTGGCACCAGAGAATGGACCCCAAAGGGACAGGGCTATGAATGATGTTAGATTCATCACCAAATTCCCATCTGAGAGAAGAACCTGCAGTGTAAGAACCGAGCACTCAGCAGTGGTCCACACACCACCTCCCTGTCCACACTCAGGTCTGGGCCCATTCATCCCTTAGACTCCTGCCTTCCCCAGCACTAACTAGGTCTTTCTCTTAGAAGGTCCTCCCCAAACCAAGAGGGCCTGTGAATGGGTCTTCAGCCTCCCATGGGATGGTGGAGGTGAGTGGGACCACCTCACAAGGCGGATCAGATCCCACGCTGGTCTCACTGCACTAACATTGCTTGCCTTGGTGCCATCTTGCCTCTGTCCTGGAGCACCTCTTTGAAGGTATGGTCATGGTGGTAGGCACTATAAAAGAAGGACAACAGCAGTGTTAAGTACAAGTGGCAGCACTACACTGCCCGTGCTTTCTCCTCTGTGGAGATCCAGCTGTGGGACTGTCTCCTCATAGCAGAGAGAGCAAAATGTCTCTTTACAGCACATGAAAAAAGTGCTATTTCTAGAGCAAGGAAAAAGAATATTTGGGCTTCCCAAGAAACCCATTCACTGACGATCCTTCTGTACTTTTGTGTTTCTTTTGTTGTGTTTTCTCTGTTTAATAGTCCTATAAATCTTTTGGTATATTCTCTTCAGGCTATATCCATCCCTCCAGCATCTTTTTCCTTTAGGTTAATATTTGCCATGTTTACTGTTAATTCAGATTTGTGGTGGCCTATCTTTAATTACAGATTGAGAAAACCCTGAGAAGTGCTGGGAAAGGTTCCTCTGGCAGATCGTTTGCTAGTTAGAAAGAGGCAGTGGTGTATTTGCTGGTTGAGGAGTGAAGGGTGATGCCCAGTGATAGGACAAGAGGTAATGGGCACAAGCTTGAACACAGGAAGTTCCATCTAAACATGAGGAGGAACTTCTTTACTTTGAGGGTAGTGGAGCACTGGAACAGGCTGCCCAGAGAGGGTGTAGAGTCTCCCACTCTGGAGACATTCAAAACCCACCTGGACGCCGTCCTGTGCAACTGCTGTAGGTGACCCTGCTCTGGCAGGGGGTTGGACTAGATGATCTCCAGAGGTCCCTTCCAACCCTGACCGTTCTGTGATACTGTGATTCTGGGTGAGGAGGAACGGGGCTGCCCTGGCCATGGGGCTGCCTGGGTCAGCTCTGTGCTCTCCTGCCCAGACCTTCCAGGCCTGAAATCAGAGGTGTAGCAGAGACCCTACATCTGGAGGAAGCCCATATCCAGAGAGTATACAGGAGCAGTGGATGGTGCTGAAGGTGAAATTGCCAGGAGGGGACACTGTCTGTGCCACAGGGACCCTCCCACAGGACCTGGCGAGGCAGCAGAAGGCACAGAGAGGGCACTGGGTGTCCTGTCCTGGCAGCCCTTGGAACAACGAGGGGTAAATTCAGGATTTGTCTTGGACAGTGTGTTACCTGACAGTGTGTTACAGCTGGCAGTAGCTGCTTACCAGCTTTCCTCTGAAGAGGGTGATGCTGGACAGTCTCCATCAGTGTGCTACTGCTCTTCAGAAAGTGGAAGGTGCGAGGGTGGTGTAGGATAAGGATTAATAAGTAATAAAACATTCCATTTATGGTCGAGTCTCATCCCTTCATTCCATTTTGCCAGCTCTGTGTGAAGCAGAGGTCTAACCTGAGTAACAACATAAATCAGAAAAAACAAGAACTTCCATCCCTGTTGCCTTTCACATTTTTAAAAAATAAAATAAAATAAAATAAAATAAAATAAAATAAAATGTGTTTGGAATGCCCTTATAACATGGAATAGGAAATGTTTTAATAATGCTGAGAACAAGCTGTGTTTCCTCAGAATATGGAACACTGGACATTTTTTTCCCCACCTGTCAGGAGAGAGAGAAGGAGGAGCAAGAGAAGGAGGATAGACAGTGACTTTCTCAGAGCTCCACTCCTAGAATCGTGTCATTTTTAGAAAAATCTTTTTTTTTTTTTTTTTTTTTTTTTTTTTTTTTTTTTTTTTTTTTTTTTTTTTAAGGTTGTTGTCTAACCTTGTAGTTATCGAACTAGGCTACTCTTGCAATAGTTTGCTTAGGCGAGCAGAGGAGAGTCTGACTCATGATTTTAGAAGAGCTGGGATTGGTAAGATCCTACAATGCCTTTTTCCCACTTTTCTTTGACTCCTGAGCACCTTCTTAGAAGTAACACATTTCCTTACTAGTAGTGACTGGAACTTTTTTAAGCTACATGTCCAAGAACAGAGGGATGTGCACACATCTCTCTTTAGGATCTTTACCATTAGATAAATGTAAAACAAAATTATTATTTTTCTAAGTATCACTATAGTTGCTTATGAAAGAAACTCATAATGCAACGTGTTTATCCTTTATCCCCATTATCCTGAGCTTGACAACATGGCATCAAAATTATCTGTGTATATTTGAGAGTCCTAGGACTCATAACAATACCTGAGTAGAATTAGATGTCTGGTGGGACTTTCTTAAAATGAAAATATCTAGTTGTAATTCTAGCTCTCTTGTGGCCATCATCCTTACTTTGGGCCAACTAGTCAGTAGCTGCAGTCATATGGATTTATTTGAAAATAGGATGCAGACTGGAGTGTGCAGCACAGGAATTCATAAACTACTCTGTTGAAAAGAGCTTGAACTGGGACTTCAGATGTCCTCCAGAAATTTTCTTCTTACAGGGACACCATGAACTTCAGCTGCAGGCAGTGGCTGTCCTGAATTGAGAGTGGGCTTCTCACGTATGCCTGAGTTCTCCGAGAACATGGTGTGGCATTTACCCATGAACAACGTGTAAGTTTATAGTTCTCATGTCTAAGAGTAACCATGCTTGGGATTTCGCTTGTGACAAGTACCATCCATGGATTTACGCTTCTGGAAATCAGAACTGGATTCCTGCAGGACAGAGGGCTGCCTTTATTGCATATAGGAATACAGACATATTTCCAAAAATCACGTGGGCAGAGCACTAACTCTGAGAGACTTGCAGGGACATATTTCCGCTCTTCAAGTTGCAATTATACTTTTGAAAAATGACTCATTGTTTCCTCTCATCGCAAGTAACTCTTCTAAATACTGGGACCCGGCTCAGACTCTAAATGGGATCTGAGATCCTGGCTGATTTCTTTCTATTCACACATTCACCCCAGTCGTAAAGGTCTTGTAGGTTAAATCAGGCCTTTAAAATGACTCCTCTGTAATTCCGTGTCTTACAATTCGGCCTTTCCCAATCATCCTTGTAACTCAACTGCCCTCCGAGGATTCACAGAGGAGCGACTGACTGGCATTGAGAATAGATAAATTATTCCATTGATGGTGCCTAGGAGGTAATAAAATCCAGTTTAGTCTCTCAGATCTGGAAAGCCAACAAAGTCAGAAGAAGGAAATAGCAGTAAAAGCTGCATTTTGTCAAAAAGTCAGCGAGTATGTGACTGTGAATACCTGCAAAGGGCAGTCTCTCAAAGAGGGTGCCATTTCTGCAGCCACCTTTCAACGCAGACAAAAACTAGAAATAACGGATGATATCTCCATTATATAGGACTGTACCTCATTAATTTTCTTTGCGACCAGAAGAATATTTATATGGCAGCTTCCAGCTAGGGAGCTCAAAAAGCTTTAAAAACTCCAATTAGTTGCACCCCTGAGTTTGGGCAATGCTATCTCTGTTGTACAGATGGAACAACGGTGACACGGGGAAGTTGTTTATCAAATGAGCACAACCAGCCTGTGGAGAAGGTAAAGCACAAGCCCTCAAATGCCTGCCCCCTGTGCCTGCACTTTGACCATCCTTCTGTCAAAGAGTCTTAATGAGCTTTATGTATGTATAGAAATATCAATGCATAATAATCTGCCTTTGCGTTCTGAGGGAGGGCTAATAAATGTACGAATAAGACATAAATCATTGATTAAAATGTCAGAAGTGATGAGAATAAAAGATTGCTCCTGCCTTTGCTGAATTACATATGCAAATTTGCATACACTACGAAATGAACATCTTTAAATGAGTGAATTAGAATCTCATGTAGAAATGACTGAGCCATATTTGCATACAACATTTATTAGGAGGAGATGCGCTTATTTTTGGAATAAACAGGGAGAGCAAATCCCTGGAATTTGCTGGAGCAGCCTGTACCTGCAGCTCGTCAGAACACACTGTCTCCCCAGCCGGTGCCTGCAAACAAATATGAATTGTGCCCTGAAAAAACGTAACTGGCAGATTCAGGAAAATGTTGACACATCCCAAACATTTACAGGAGTTTATCACATTGTTTGTAGCCTGAATAAATTCAAGCCACTGACTTTTTCTTGATATTCTTTTATTTTCAGACAGCCAGATTAGTAATTTATCAGACTTCGAATTCACCACTACAAGAGAAGCATCCATATTTATTTGAGGCAAACTCCATACACTGTTAGCTGAAAGACAGGACAACTTTTCAGTGAGATCTGTCCCAAAGGTGCTGGTGCAATGCAAAAGTATTGGAAGCAGAAAGTACAGCACACCCTACCTATATCTCCATTATTCAAAATTATCTGCTATAGAGAACCATGAAAAAAAAAAAAATCCTGTCTGAAATCTATGTTATCTCATTTGACATATTAATTCAGAAAATTGTACTTTTCATAAGATTTCATGAAGTACTGAGTCTTCTTTGAGGCTTTATTTCACCCCCAGCTCCTTTGGTTTGCAGTAAAGGTGAGAGCACTCAGCATCTGCATTTTCAGCAATGCTCAAAACTATTCAGAGCATGGGAAAATCTTTTTAACTGGCTGTAGTTTAAGCACAGAGGAGTAGAGCAGGACGAAGAATTTCAAATCCATCCTGAGTTCTACCACGGGCATCCCACGTGAGAGTGACCTTCTTCCTTTGGCGCTGGTTACTTCTTGGAATGAAGAGCTTATGGAAATACAAAAGCCACATTTCCCTGTGTACGGTCATTGCAGTAGTAATCCTCCAACTGTCTCAAGAACAGTCCTTAATGCAAAAAAACCGTTTCTATACACCTTAATGCTTTTTTCTGGAAAGTCTGATGCTTGCGTTAGGAGCTTTCATTAACAAGCATGGTCTGCGTTCAGATAGCTTGCACATGCAAGATCTGCTAAAATCAGTGCCTTAAAATAGGTGCACCGGATGTTTTGCGTGTTTAGGTGGAGAGGCGAGAGCTGCTGCCCTTGCAGGAGCCCAGCGCAGCCGAGCCTGTTCGGAAACGCATCTGGCAGAAGCGAACGTGTTCCAAAAGGAATCTGGGAGTGCCCTCTAGGGGTACTGCCAAAAACATCACCCCTTCCCTTACAGCGGGTCTTCCCCGGTACAGACGACTGTAGCGTGGTGACACTGTGGGAAATCTAATGTCCTAAATCTAACCTAGGCTCGTCATCACACTTTGGGTGTGTTCCACCACATCCCCCGGATGAGCATCCTCTGACAGATGCTCATTTAATCACTCACCCGGAGCATGAACAAGTCTATTCAGTACTCAAGGCTTACACGCCGTGTAACTGGATCGCTCATCACGCTGGTAAGACCACCAGCTGGGCACAGAGGGATGGCGGGGAATGATCTGGAGCTGCTCCAAGGGTCACAAAGCCACTCAAGGAAGGCCTGAAGGCTTTTAGCGATAGCGTGAATGATTTCCAGATAGCAGTGTGTGACCGCCAGGTAATGTTGCAAGAAGAAGGAAGTTAATGATTGTAACTCTTCTTACTGCAATGAATGTCCACGCTTGAATCATGATCACAAGAAGGACAGTGACAGTAATCTGTCTAGTATGGATCTGATAAGCAAAGATTTAGAGTTCAAGCATCAACCCCCAAGGTGAGCACTAATATAATCCAGACATAATCGAGCACCATCTAATTTAGAAGTAAGATTTAAAAGCAACTTGTATTTTGCTTGCCAAATACACTTTCCTGTGACATTCTCAGTTCTCAGAGACATACCAGAATACAGATTGCCTCGGTACAAATGAATTTTGGACAGCTGGTTACATTATCAGTAGCACTGTCTACCACACACCTCTTCAGAAAAACTGTACGAAAAGGAAGGCTGTGGTACTGTGGCTGTTTGTGACCTTCCCGTTGCTTTGTCACCCTGAAGTGTAGGACACATGACAGCATCCTGCATAAAGCAGGGTCGCAAAATACCACCACACCTCAGCAGAGCAACCATCTGGCTTCACATCCTAGCTTCAGTTCACTCAGAGTTTGCTTTTAAAAGACTTGAAGATATATCCTCTCACCCGTAGCAACCTTTCCTATCTTAGCAATTCTATCTTACATTTGGTAAATTTCAGGATGTCAGTCCCTTCAAGTCCATAGCTGTTATTTGGAGAAACTAGTTTTTAAAAAAAAAGGAGAGCAAAGCACAGGTTTGAGCAAGGAACGGGGCAACACTCTTTATTGCTCTAGCACTTTGGTGGCTTGGTCATAACCTGGACCCCGCTGTACAAGCCACTGGGCAAGCACAGAAAAATAGAGTGGCTCCTGCTCTGGCTCATTGGCCCTCCAGGGAGCCAATTTTATAAGTATGAAAGTTCGGAAACCTTAAAGTTCAGTTCACTTATAAACAAGTATATTTGATTCCAAGTAAGAGGATTTGTTCAAGGTTTGGTCTTAGCTGCGTCACTGGCATTTCTAAAGAGTTTCTCAAGGCAAGGTGCAGCCTGAAGAGATCTTACTGATCTTTTAATAATGACACCAGCTTTCACATTTCACGTTAAGTTAATTGAACACCTACAGATTCCATCCTTCTCATTATAAATAATATAGCTTAATTTCTAGAACAGACCCAAATAAAAAATAAAATAATCCCCACCAAGAGGAAATTCCCCTCAACCTATAAATCCACAAATAAATCATAAGAATAAAAAACATACCCAAATGGCTGTATTGGGTTTGTGTGGCAAGGTTTTGGTAGCAGGGCGGGTACAGGGGTGGCCTCTGAGAGAAGCTGCTAGAAGCTTCCACCATGTCCGAGAGAGCCAATGCCAGCTGGCTCCAAGAGGGACCCACTGCTGGCCAAGGCCATGCCCATCAGTGATGGTGGTAGCACCTCTGGGATAACATAATTAAGAAGGGGAAAAAAACTGTGCAGCAGCAACCAGGAGAGAGGAGTGAGAGTAACAACTATGTAGAAACTAAGGTCAGTGAAGAAGGAGGGGAGGAGATGCTCCAGGTACCCAAGCAGATACTCCCCTGCAGCCTGTGGTGAAGACCATGATGAAGCAGGTTGTCTCCCTGCAGCCCATGGAGGTTCACAGTGGAGCAGATATCCACCTGCAGTCCATGGAGGACCCCACACTGGAGCAGGTGGATGCCTGAAGGAGGGCTCTGACTCCTTGGAGATCTTGTGCTTGAGCAGGCTCCTGGCAAGACCTGTGGACCTGTGTAGAGAGGAGCCCATGCTGGAGCAGGTTTGATGAGAGGACTTGTGACCCTGTGGAAGGGATCCATGCTGGAGCAGTCTGCTCCTGAAGGACTGCACCCCATGGAAGGACTCATGATAGAGAAGTTCATGAAGAACTGTCTCCAGTGGGAGGGACCCCCACTGGAGCAGGGGAAGAGTGTGAGGAGTCCTCCCCCTGAGGAGGAAGGAGCAGCAGAGACCACATGTGATGAACTGAGCACACCCCCCATCCCCTGTCCCCCTGCACCGCTCGGGGGGGAGGAGGCAGAGAAAAGTTGAGCCTGGGAAGAAGGGAGGCATGGGGGGAAGGTGTTTTATGATTTAGTTTTTATTTTCTCATTACCCTACTCTGATTGTATTGGTAATAAATTAATTTTCCCCAAGTTGAGTCTGTTTTGCCTGTAACGCTAACTGCTGAATGATCTCTCCCTGTCCTTATCTCAACCCATGAGCCTTTTGTTGGTATTTTCTCTCCCCTGTCCGGTTGAGGAGGGGACTGACAGAGCGGCTTTGGTGGGCACCTGGTGTCCAGCCAGGGTCCACCCACCCCAGCAGCTCATCTTTTCAAGGCAATCATATTCCTGAAAATACAGTGTGCACCACTGTGCATATATTTGGGGGGGGAAACGGCATGTGCAAAAGCAATTTCTCCGTCTTTAAATACAATCTTGTGATGTTGGAGGGACCCCAATCATCCTGCATTCCCTGCTTATCATAATGGACTGAACATGTCCCTCGAGTCATTCTTCTGAAGTTATACTCTGGATGGATTTGTCTCTTTCTGTCCACTCATTGGGTTTCACCAGACAGCAGCTAACAGGAGGGGAGAAGAAATATTGGCAAATGTGTCAAAAAGTGGTCATATCTACCTGACCATTCTGAGTCTGAATATAATAAGTATTGACTTTTTTTCTCTTTCTTTTGTATTTGGTACTATTACTTTAGTATTTTGTTACCATATAATTATTAGAAAAATAACAGAATCAATATAAATACAGCCCTTCAGTATTTAATCTTCTGTGTTATCTACACTCATTTGTGCACTGGCTTTGGATGTATGAATTTTTGTAAGAGTTCTTTGTTATCATTAAAAAAATGGAAGAAAAAAAAAAAAAGAAAGTCCAATCCTATTATTCTAGAACTTTCTGGTAAATTCAGTAGGGGAGGCACTAGGTGTTACCAGTTTTTTGCTTCAGGAGCTTCATTCTCAGCCTGGAAATCACAAACTGCTGTTTACTCTGCTGATTTGTGTAAGATCCAGGCTGATGGGATTCTGACCCAGCAGTCATCCAGGAGGTACTGAAAAAGAAGTATTTTATAACAGAAGGAACAAGTGAAAATTTTATGCAGTTTCTGTTGTCATGGTTGTCTGTGCCCAAATCACAACACCTTTAAAACAAGTCCCAGTAATGGGTACTGTGTTGTCACTGCCAGGCAGAAGCACAGGATCTGGGTAGTGTTCAGGAGACAGAGAAGGTTGACCAGTCCGTTGACCAGTCCCTCTCAGAGAGAGATTAAGGGAGCTGTTAAAAACTCAAAAGCCGCAAACACTTCATATTTCTTTATTCAATTGTACCCTTGCCTTGAAACACTGATGGTCTTGGTTTTCCCAAACCACTCCAAGTTTGCTATTATGGTCTTTAATACCAAAAGTCTGCTAAAATGCAAAGAAACTCTGCTCAGTATGCAGCCAGCCTAGTGAAAGGCAACTCTTGGGGAAGCTCTGATGAACCTTCCGGTTCAGGGCACACTGGCCTCCTCAGTAAGAACAACCAACAACCAGAAACTAGACACTTTTCTCCCTACATCCCAAAGATCTCCTGTCCACTAGGCTCTGAGAATACCTAAACCATCAGAAACAGGCCCTCAGAGCAGTTGATGGTGTCAATCTTGCTAGACTGGAGCTGTGCATTTAAGATGAATGGGGCTTTTGTCCCAGACCTCCTACTTCTCATGTCACCACTCCAACCACAAACCATTGCTGAAAAGCAAACAGATCACGTGACTGATTTTCATGCTCCAGGGGCCATGAAACACCCAAAGAGAAACAATGATCTCTGCTCCACCATTTTGAGAAGTGGGCGCATGTTCTTAACAGCAGGAAAGACTTTGAGATGGAAGTACCAGCCAATATCCCTGAATGGACGACCTGGTGGTCTGGAAGGAGGTGACATCATTTTTTCAGTGATGATTAAATGGCTTTTGGCATCAGCCTGTTGGATAATACATGCCCCCCTAATCATCAGTTGTTTTCACAAAAAAAAATATTCAGTATATTTAGTTGCTGAACAGTTAGTGTCTGAATTTTGAACATCTGCAACAATACTACCAAACCTAGCAAGTAATTACAAGAGTTTCCCAAAGCCCCGAAAACCTTGCCCCTCTGTCTGCAACAGCTGCCCCACTAGTTTTATAGTCTGCACAGTGCCCTCAAGATCCTCAGATTACTGCTTTATATTTCTGCCTTGGCAATGTTGATGCATTTTGAGCGCTCCTTTGTCACCAAACCACTCTCCTCCTTCGAAGAGAGATGTATGAAAACAGGAAACTCTCTTCTAAGGTTAAAAGCACATAGTACAAGTGGTCCATGAGATGTGAAACTTCCCCAGGAAGTTTCCCCCTTCTGTGCACTTCTGGAGGGGTGGGCGTTTTTATAATATTGTCAGCATAAATTAATGAAACCATTGCAACACCTGATCAATGTACAAAATAAGGCTGGTAGCTTACAAAAGCAATTAGTCTTCGATATAAAACACTAGGAGTGTACAGACCATTTTAAAAATACTTTCTGGGTTTGCACTGTCCATTATTACTAAATGTTCTCAGTCCCAGAAAGAGTTTCTTTTGCCTTTATTCTTCTTTTATTTTTATTTGCTTTGAAATTATAAAAATGCATTAAAAATGCTAAAAAAGCCCATGCAAAACAAATATAAAGTGTGCTTAAAGTCTTCTGTCAGAAAATGTTTCAATTAGAAAAATTACATAACTCGATACTGAAATGTCTCACAGGAAAATTTTTCAATAATGTTTTGTTTCAGTTAATAAAACATTTTCAAAAAGTTATAACATCTGTTGCAACATATTTGGTCTAGAATAATTTGATTCTATCGTCAAGTTATTTAGTTCAGAAATTTAAAATTAAAAATAAAATTGCAAATGTAAGTCATGCCAAAAAAAACCCATTTGTCTGTCTTGCTTTACAGGAAATTTTGAGGTTCTGTGTTTTCCACAGAAATGAAATGTCACTGGAATTTCCCACAGAAACAGGAACCTGTGCGCAGCTCTCACTAAAGACAGCAGCCCTATAGTCAGCTCTGTGGGAATTTGTTGTCCCTAGCACGGCCTCTCTTCTCCCTTCAGTGGTGGCATTAATGGTGTCTCAAAGGTCAATAAATTTGGACTTAAGGCAACACTTTGTCAAAAGGTGGCTTGACCATGCGATACCATGTCTCAGAGCTTCAGGGTGGATTTGGCCCCAAGGTAGGATGGCTCCTGCACTCCACCCAGAGATACCCGAAGGAGGATGCCTTTGGACGCCAGCTCAGCTGGAGTCTTCAGCCCAGCCAGGTGCAACATATGGAGCAGCAGGGCTCCAAAGACTCTGCTCCAGCTGAGGCAATGTAGATGGAGACAAGGAAGCATTGGGACCAGCCCTCAGAAAGACCGTTTTGGTAGCATACCAGGTGGGTGCCCTGCCTCTCCTTTGGGTCAAGAGCCACAAGTTCTTTCCCAAAACAGACTACCAAAAATTATGCTCTTCCATGAAATCAAATGAGCTGTGGGCCTGTTTGTCTCTCTCCAGTTTGTCTCCACAGGAGGGCTGTGAAGAAAAATCTGCCTTTCTGAAGTGCTCAAAGTACAGATGTGGACTCCGTGGCATGGTCAGAGGTAGAATGAGGGTAGCCAGCCCTGGAGTCCTCCCTAGCACCCATGACCAAGTGGAAACCCTCACTCTGCGAGACTGACATCACCCTTATATGCTACAAAGCCAGGACGAAGGGGGTGAAGGAAATTAGCAGTCTTTGGACAACAACAGACTGCATAGCCAACGAAACTATGTTAAAGTTCAAGCAAACTGGCAAGAACAGTGTGGAGTCTGAGCAGGAGTCCTCATGGCACTTGCTGGCGGGAGGCCAGCAGTCGCTGCCCTCCTGAGAGGATGGGTTGACACACTTTATTCACCAGGTTACAATAATAAGGATCGCTGGGTTTGTCCACAACCTTCAGGAGTGAGCTGCTTTGACATACCTGGAGTCTCACAGCTTGCCTATGCATAGAAACTTCACAGCTTTAAGTTATTGATGTTAAATCTGCGTATTTCTCTATTAATGCATGGATTAAAAGCTGGCCTGGGTTTAGGTTGTCACTCTGCAAGAATAAGGTCCTGTATTTCTCTCAAGAATGTAGTATATGGAAAGAAACAACAACAAAGGGCTGAGAACAAAGAGGGACATATTCTACCTCCATGCGATGGTACAAATCCACGGTATACACAAATTTTGAGGACTGTGAAGTTCAAGTCTCAGTAAGGAGATGAATGGAAAGGAAATATGCTAAAACAGTCTTCATTTACTGGCATTCATCTTGCACAGTTACTTGCATGATGACCCACAACTTCATTGATAATGTATATCACGTATTTAATCATTGTTCTGACATTCTCATGTTTTCACATAATTATTCTCTCTATTTCTTGGAAGCCTGCAAATCTAGCAAGGTCTGGCACAGTACTACTATTCCATTTTGTCAGCCCCAACCTTGACTTGTTTGGGCTTTTGGCATTGCCCACTCCCACATTTCAGTGTTCAGCCTCACACGCCAGATCTATGTGATCAGCTTCATGACTTCCCTTCTCCTTTTTAAAAGCCTTATTAATTGCCATGTATCCTCATTTACAATTAGGAAATGAAGTACTTTTTTTTCACACAGTATGAGTAAATTGTGGTGTTTAATACCAGAGGACATTACAAAGGCCAAAAGCCTAAATGAGCTCAGAAGAGATTAGACTAATTCATGGAGGATGGTGCCATTGGCACCTATTAAACATGGGTTCAGAGGCAATCTTTAGCTTAGAAAATCCTTTAGTATTTGTAGGGAAGTGTCGTGCTACGTGTGCACTCTTATTTGTGTGCTTTCCTCAGCATCCATTTCTGGACACTTTCATAAAGCAAATATTGGGCCAAATGAAGGTGCCTTCTTCCCAGTGTGGTGTCTCTGATGTCACTAATTTCTGTGTAGCGGGATGGACACACTGCTCATCTCCTTGTTCACAAGGAACCAGACAAGAAAGGTGCAGTTTCCACTCATTGAGCTGAATGGAGGCTCGGTTCAATTTTCGGATAAAGCTGCCTTAAACAGCACTTGGGGGTTGTGCCCGCTTTCAAAGCCCAGCAAAGCTGCACAGCACCTAGTACTCAACACATTTCTCTGCTTTAAATCTCTGCTCAGAGCAGGTGGAGTGTGTCATAGGAGGAGGGATTGCAGAACACAGACGAACAAGAGACAATTCAACCAAGCTACCCATAGAGATATCCAGTCTTTAGTTAAATGCTACTGATCGCTGTATCACCAACTCAGACTAGATCCCTACTTTACAGTTTGCATGCAGAACATAGCTGGTTTCAAAGAAACCAAAGGATCTCAGGTCCAAAAGCATGTGCAGGATCAGGGCCTGGAGTGGTACCTGCTTCTGGACCTGGTTGGCATCCTCATGTCAGCCCAGTGCCCTGCATGCTGGTCACACCTTGCCAAGCCGGTAACCCAGCACAGAGGAGAGCCAGCCCAGCCTTTCCTTGTCTAGCCACCCATTTGCATTTTGAAAACATGAATTGTCGCTCTACGACAATGTCCTTTCTTCTCAGGAACAAGTCACAGTGTCACCCCTTCACCTTCAACTTTCTCCACTTTGGCAAAAGCTATGTATTTGAGGCTTAAAATCTTGGTATTTCATCTCAGCAGCTCTGCCTTCCTATAGAGAAAACATGCTACCCTTTTTTGATCTCAAGTCTTGTATCTCTAGCTGGAGCCCTAAATCCTACTTATAGTAATAAATAATAATAATCAATATATACTGTATTCTTTCTTTCATATTCTCATGTATAAATTGTCCGTGTCCCTTAAGAATTGGTGTGGGAAAATATATTCTGTAGCATTCTTCATAACAAAATAGTTACAGCCTATTCTACATACTAGGAATTCAGCGAGACACAGCAAGAAATCAATAAAAACACAAATTGCTCCATCAATACGTACATTCATTTATACTCTTCAAGGTTATCTTTGCTATGCCAGCACAGAGACACATTTTCTCCATATATAGCCACGCATATTAAACTAGGCAAGAGGGAAAGGAACGGAAACAAAAGCTATCAGTACAAATCTAATCTAGCTAGCATGCACGTTCAAAGACTTTAGAGTTGGTTTTCCCCTCTGTTCGGAAAGCAGTCTGAAATCTGGGCACATCAGCTGACGCTGACTCTCCTTCATGCCCTGCAAAATCATCTCCTCCCAAGGCAAGTATCTTTAGTCGTATAAAACATCTCCAAATTCATCTTATGTACATATCATTCTACTGATTGGTGTGGTATCTATGAACAGAACTCTTTTTGCATTGGTGACAGATGAATGGGTTATGACCAATGAATTGATGGGTTAAATTATGGTCAATGCTCATCTGTGTCAAAGGAGAACAAAGAACACCCACATGAGTGTCTTTGGGGCACTTCATGTACATGGGCTTGTGCTGAAACCAACCCATCCAGGAAGACCCCACAAAGACTATGAAGCTGATAATTTCAAAGCAGAACTGGGTCTGTTACGCACAAAATCAGATTCTGCCAATATGGAGCTTTAAGACCAGAATCGTTCATATTCCTAGTCAAAAGTGGAAAAATGCCAGGGAAGATATGAGGAAGGACCTGCAGAAGTAACAGATTTTAGATGAGGAAGGTAGTGACAGGGAAAGATTTCTTTGCATGATGTCTGACTCAGACTCGCTGAAGTAGGAGATACCTCTTTTTGCCTGTAATAGTCAGTCACTGCAGAGAAACAGCATTTCAGGAGATTGCACTGGTGAACACACGCACTGCTGCTCTGGCATGTTATTCATATTGTGCACAATAATATGCTACTTAGTTGCAGAATTCTTATTGCATAATTATTATTATTTGCACAATTCAATCCAAGTTTGACTTGCCAGGCCAGTGTCATTGGTATTTTTCCATTCTGCCCAGTCCTCATGCAGTCTCCTGCCTCTTATTTCTACTGTGTTTACTATTACATGCACATTTTCTGCAAGGTCAAGCTGAACATGCACCTTCCTGTAGGAGCTGAACATTACGTTGCTTATGCTGGATATTCATTATTTTTGTAGGTTGTTCTATGTGGTGTGTCCAAGGAGAGAAAATGAGCCTTGAAACAGCACAGAAAGAGCTGCTTCCTTGATGCCACTTTCCTGGGTGTGGGTAACAGATATTCTCTTTGCTCTCATTCATCACCGGTGGGAACACCAAGGCAACATCAAGAATTTCTTTGATATGTTCTGGGCATCTCAAATCTTGCTGTAGGATCAGCCATGTGCTACTGGAGTGTGTCTCATAGACTAGTTCTTCTGTTTCTGACCAGATCTCCACACTAGATTCACCTAGAACTTGTGTGGCTTGATCCAACTGGTCTTCTCAGAACCTGCATGACTTTTAATCAATATGGATTTTTATTTTCACATTAAATAGAATAAGGACATGAGCTTGAGTCTTCTACTTCTCGGATGAAAGCTTCATAAAAGGCCGTACCAGCACTATGCGAGAGAGTAAGGTGGAAGTCTGTGCTCTTGGAAAGCATCTCACTGCTCTGGAGACACCTGAATACGTCTCTTAGGCCATGCCACACTGAGTTCAAATCCACCTTTCCTTTCCTCGGCATGCGAGGTGCACTTTTGTTGCTCATTGCTTTAAGCACATGTACAGGCAAATCTCTCTCCAAGCTTTCCCTGATGAAACCTCAGCAAATCTTGCGAGCAGTGGCAGAAGTCAGTACCAGAGATACATATACCATAGGAGATGCACAGTAGCGCAGTCTTAAAACTGTAGAAACTTTGTGTGCTAGAAAAGCTAAACAGAACAGTGAGCAAACTTGTTTGTTTCCCTCTCCGGAGGCTGAAAGCAAACTTCACAAGTGTTTTCCCCTACATGGGGTGCCTCAGCAATACATGTGTTGTTATGATTTTTGCCCAGTCCATGTTCAATATGGAAATGACAGTCTTGCAATTTTTGTAATCATCTCACAATCTATCTCTGGATTTCAGCATTTAAGCAGACAGGGGCACGGTAATGCCCCATGATTAGGTCTGATTGTGAAACTCCTTCCATAACAAAATGATAAAAGTGATCAATCACCTTAACAATAGTTAATAGCTCTTATCCAAAGCCATAATAATCCCACTTTGCAGTTTGACTATAGCAAGCTATTACCCTATCAGCCCAGCCTTGTGTCTGAAGCACCACTGTTCTCTCTTGTCTAGCAGCCTGAAAGGGCACCTTATCTCATGGTCTTACAGGCATCTTTCCACCTTCCTCCACACCTGCACAGTAATTCTTCTTCCTCTCTGACTCCCAGCCACCATCCTGGGGAGTTAGTTCCCCATGGAGGCTCTCATAGGAAGCCTCCAGTCCTTGAGGCCACCTCTTGCCGCCGGGCAATTGTTTTTCTTCCTCGCATATGTCACATCAGTACTGGACCCTTTCTTTTCACACCCATTCTTTGTCCTAGCAAAATGAAAAAAATACACGAGTCTTTAAACGCATTGTCTCTTGGCATTTGCATTCCAATGAAGAGTGGGAAAAATAGCTTGTGTCAGAAGAAGCATGATCCCACTGGTCTTCGTGCCTGCAGTGCAGCAGACACAACCTGCAGCCTCTCATTGAAGGGTGCAGGCGTGCAGCGATTCTGCCTTTTCCAGCACAGCTACTGCCTCTCTCAAGGAACAAGCAATTATTGACGATGCCTCAACTTTAGGAAGAGGAAACGTCATTCCACTAAACTGTGCCTGCCTTTCTGGTACACCCCAAACCTATTTTTGCTCATTTCTAGTTAAACTCAGATGAATACATTGAATATTAAAAGACATCATTTTTTAGGGTGTGAGATAAAACTGTCTGAGAAAGTGAAGACAAATTTGGGGGGATTGGTGGAATATGAAGACATGACACATTTTCATGCAGAAGCAAAACCAGCTAGGCAGCCCACAGGCAGGACAACACCAGTTAGGCACTACACATCACCATTTGTGTACGAGAAAAGAGTCGTCTTCCTTATGCCGGACTCAGAGAGCAGCAGGATCTTCAGCATCCTGTAACTGTATTCATTATTGCAAACTGCACATGTGCCAAGACTTGCTCCTATTTTTGCACAGGTCTGTCATTTCACTCGTAAAGGCAGGCAGGGCACTTGTGATGCTGATTTGGGGACGGAGTGAGTTTTCAGTTAATATTCCTCAATCACTTTTCTGCAGATTTATCACTGTGAGCTAGTCCAGCCCACCAGCCGACTGCAGGGGTGAGCTCATGAAATAAATAAAAAAAAAAGGAATTACCTGCTGAAATAAGACTTCTCTATAACATTTGGAGAGCCACACAGACCTCTGTCCTGAGACAAAGAAGCAAAGGGCACCATAGAGTTGGGGGAGGTCTGTAACCCAGACCCCAGAATGAACCAGGAGCACACACAGCCTCCCAAGGCTTGAAGAGTAGCAGAGCTTCAAAGTATGCTTTCATTAAATATATTTTCATTAAGTAATTAATTAAATAATAGCCAGAAAGGGAAGAAAAAAAATCACCTCATCAGTACTGTAACATAGGTAGGATCATAAATAAGGCAGAGACGGGACAAAATGACTGTGGATGTGGAGACAAATTTCTCAATCAAGACGAGGGAAAAAGTGGGTACAGGATAGCGGGGGTGTCGCTGACCTCTCCCCAGGAACATGACTTGGCCCTATGGGCACATATAATGATTAGTACAGTCAGCAGCTCCTCAGCCACTCCTCAAGAAAATGTGATGTGGGGTAGGCAAACACTTTTTCACTAAGGGCGTTTCCCAGCCAGCACTGGCACATCACACACAGAGTATCTTCAGCAACGCCCTTGTTTCCAAAAATGTCACTCTCTGAAAAGCAGACTTCAGCTTTCACATCTTTATTTAATATATCAATAAGTAACCATAGATTCTCTTTTCCCCTGCAATGCCCAGAAATTGTATCCACTCTGGAGAAATGCTTCACTTACTCCGCGATTCAATCACAACGACTTCACTAGCTGTGCTTTTGACTTCTGGTTTAGGGTAAGAGAAAACCCTGTCTTGGAGGCATTAGATGGGGGATAAATAGGTTTATTCAGATTTATTCTGGGGGTTTTTGTCTCCTTGGCTACGCTCTGGAAGATCCCCTCAAATTCTTATCATATAGATTTAGTCTTTTTACACTTTAATAACTGTACTTTTTTATTACATGTTTTTAAGTCTAAAATAGATCCCCCCACCTTTTGACACATCTGCAAATCCTTTTTTCTTAATGTATTATTTGCTTATACATTTAGTTCACACACTCCCTTGGTAGAGATAAGCTTTCTACTGTAAGCCCCAACATTTCCAACTCATTTCCTACTGCTTGCAGCTGTTATCTCCATGATAATATCTGTGTTTCTGGCCCCACACCAGCTTGTCTACCTGTATCCAACTTAAAATTCATAAATGTTCCATTTGATTTTGAGCTAATATTCCACTCGTCTTCTGTAGCAGTGTCCGTTGTTCAAAGAGGGAATTGCTTTGAGCTAGTGACGCTGTTGTCATCTTCTTTGTCCATGCTGTGCACACTCTGCTAGCGTATGCACTTTTGCAAAGTAACATAATGGTTGGACTTGATGATCTCAAAGGTCCCTTCCAACCTTAGCAATTCTATGATTCTATGATCCTAATCCATTTCAATTTTGCATATCTTCCCAAATATCAGGCATTGCTTACATTTGCTTGCAGTGCGTCTCTATATGCTGTTTTTGTTGGCCATGACTTTCTGCCACTCTCTTTTCATCTAATATTCTGGATTGCCCTTACTAGCCACAGGGTCACCTCATGTAGCCTCCATAAAAAAAAAAAAATGCAGCTTCAGTTACCACCTTTCAGAAATGTTATTTTCTTTGCCACAGATTAATTCTGACTTCTCAAACAGTCACTCCTGTGAGTATTTTGGCTCAGATTCTTGTCATGATCTTGCCTCTAACTAAAGACTTTGGACCCCAGGATTGGTTTGTTGGCCATAAATGAGTCACAGACTACGTTTCTCTTTTTTGAGTCTTGGATTTCTAGATATATAGATAGGTATATACACATATGCTTGCATGTGCATACGTATGTATATATACTATGTATTTTTTATATCTAGAATATGTACGAAATGCTTGCAACATGTTTTTCTTCTGTGATGTTTTTTCATCACTTCCCAGTGACGTCCCAAAGAGAGTTAAATGAAAACCATTAAGCACATGAGCTGTCTCATATCAAAGTATTACCAGAAACAAAATTGCTTTCTGATTATCTTCTTGTTTGCGGACATCCATATCTCATGGATGGTGAAGTGGGATTTAAAACATCTCCAATTGTCTGGCACATTTTTGAAGAGTTTCAACTTGTAACATTCAACTTCAGCCTTCTTCTCAGGATGCTTTCTCAGCTGCTTCTCCTCCTACTGCCTTGTGTCATTTAGTAGCCACGCAGAGCCAAAAAGCAGAAGACACATGCTTCATTCAGTACCTGATTGCACCTGAGCAGCAGCAGACACCACTGCTGCATAACAGCTGGCGTGAGCTGGCTCCTGCTGAAAGGTACAGTTCCCTGCAGCTTGAACCCCACGGAGTTTCTCGCTTAAGCAAAAGAGCTGTGATGCCGATGTGAGAACTCATGAGGCAGAATTGCCCTTCTAAACCCCGGAGCCCAGCAGAGCCGGTCGCAGTGAGGCATTACCAGCCACTCTCTGAGGTCAGAGAGTGCTTTCCTGGGCCAGCAAGCACTTAATGACCGGTGAGCTCAGACCAGCCCCTTCAGTGCTCAGGGTTTGGGGAGATCACAGTGTCACGCACCGCATAACTGTTTCGGTTCCCTCAGATCAGGTCAACTTACAGCTGTATCTGCCAGGGACATGAAAAGACACAGCAAACTTGGGCTGGGCTAGAAAAAAAGCAGGAACTTGTAGTTATAGCCCATCCTGAGCAGACCCAGTTCAAACCCCAGGGAACATTCTGGGGAACACCACTGTTGTAAACTGCTGATTGACGAAGAGGTTTGCACAAGGTTTCAGGCTGCCTCAGCCTGGGCGATCTGGGAGATGCTGACAGCAGACCTGCTGCAGGGAGCACAGCACTACGAAGCCCCAAAACCCTCGCGGAGGGATGCATGTCAGCTGACAGCGAGCCACAGAGCAGCAACACTGGGCACCAGTTTTGGTTCACAGCGTCTCCCTTCCTCCCCTTGGTGTCATCTTGTTTTTCTCTGGGCTAACATCATCTTTTGGCTGACTGGCAAGACTAAAAGATTGTGAAGGGTGGTGAAGCCCTGCTTATGTTTGTCCTCAAAGACAAACGGCAAATGCCGCTCAAAGAATACATCATGAAAGAGGTTGCTCTGGCTTAGCAAAAAGTTTTCAGAACCAAGTGATTCAGGGAAACACTAGCTATACAAATGGATTATAGACACACCCAAGAACATCAGAGAAGTCAAGAGCTCACTATTTACAAGCTGATAAACAGGAGATGATGGAAACATCTGGCCCCTGCAAGAAGACTGCAGCCAAAAGACTCCCTCCAGTGAAGGTTTAAGAGATGTAACAATGTTGTAGACATAAAGACAGTGGCCGAGATAGGTGCAGGGAGTCATACACGTTCCCAAAACCGAGTGGTTTGTGAAACACTCAGAATTACTTGAATACTAGTCTTCAAACTACAAAATCACAGAGACCTCGTCTACATGGAATCATAGAATGGTTGGAGTTGGAAGGGACCTTGAATATCACCTAGTTCCAACCCTCTGCCATAAGCAGGGACACCTCCCACTAGACCAGATTGCTCAAAGCCCCATCCAACCTGGCCTTGAACACCTCCAGGGATGGGGCCTCCCCAGCTTCTCTGGGCGACCTGTCCCAGTGGCTCTCCACCCTCACAGTAAAGAATTTCTTCCTAATATCTAATCTAAATCTATCCTTTTCCATTTAAAACTGTTACCCCTCGTCCTATCGCTACACTCCCTGATAAAGAGTCCCTCCCCACCTTCCCTGTAGGCTCTGTCTTTCCTGTCTTGAACAACCCTGTAAACCCACTCTGGGCAAGAGCTGCCCTGATATGTGGTGTCTCTCCAGAACTTCCCAAAAGATGTGCCCCAAAGACAACTATAAGAATTCAGTGTCTCCAGAGGACTTACCCTTATTGCAGTGATCCTCCCACTTTGCTTTAAATCTACCCTCTTATCCTCAATAATAAAGGCCACATGAGACACTGGGCCTTGGATGAATGTGCTGGAACTAATTTTTTTTTTTTTTTCCAAAAGTCTGAAGCAGTATAGTTTTTAGTCTGAGCAGATCTTATTTAATCAAACTTCTCAACAATGTCATTCATAATAATGACAGTCCGTCAGGAATTTGCAGCATCCTGAATTAAATCAAGTAGTATATAAATATAACCAAGGTATTCTCAAAGTAAATACAACTAACCAGTTTTAAAATGGCAACAGGCTTCTGCTTTTTAATTGGGGTGACATTTTGCAAGGCCATTCCTTGGTGAGTTTCATATTCTTCCGTTCTGTTCTGCTTTTCTTATTTGTATAGTGTTACCAAGGCATATATGAAATACATTTCAAAGTACAGATATCAGCTCATTTACAGCTAATTATAATAGGCAAGTGGTGCAGTAAATGGAACACCCGATTTTCTCCCCTCTTTTTTTTCCTTTTGGTTGAAGCTTTTGTGATGTTCTCCAGGTGACTCCCATGCATAATGTAACACTAGCAATGCTGTTTGCATAATAAGCTATTTTCTACCACAGAAGCAGAAACATTTTATCACTATAGAGAAAGCTTGGATTATGAATACATTTTCATATAAGTTGATTTATGTGAAAATTACCAATAAATGCATTCTAGGCATAAGTAAAATGTTTGTTCCTACTTTAAGGAGTAGTATTATTTGAGACTTAGGGGGAGGGGAAATGCATATCCCACCAAGGGAAACCATTTTATTAATATGATTCAAATGTCAGAGCTTGCAGTCACCTTCCAAGGTACGGAGCTCCCTCAGTTTCCTCCAGCAAAGTCGATGAGAGTGGAAAATGCTCAGCACTAGACAGAAGTTCTCTGCATCTGACCACATTGAACCACCAGTTCTATGGCATTTAATGCAGTATAAACACCAAACCAAACCCTGCTCTAACCCGATGGCACCTTCTGCAGGATCCATAACAGTTGTTTGTCACCCTCTTGTTTGAAATGCATCTACGTTTCCACATTATGAGGTACGCATTTCCTTATTAGTCTTTTTTTAACATATTTATTTGAATTAGAGCAACATTCTCAATAAGACCAGCACACCTGGTCTCACCTACCTGCCAGTGCTATAGGAACAGGACCACAAAGCCTGGGTCCGGTCCAGCAAATGCAGACGGGCATCAGCACCTCCGTGCACCCAAGTAGCCCTTCTCCACACTCATACCCACGCTGCAGCAAGTGGAGCAGCGGAGTTAAAGGGGGCTCCACGTGGCCCTACACCCGTTTCGAGATCAGCGCAGGATCACCGCTCGCGCGTTTGGTCACAGATGAAGTGTGACCTAGATGCATATAAAGCACCAGCACCAGTCTCAAAACTGACACCCTTGAGACTAAGCTGGTGCCCCTTTGAAGCCAGCAGAACAGAGGGCTTTGGATCTGGCCATTTGCATTGGAGGGTATCCCAGAACCAATTAATTGCCATTGCAAGTGTGTTTTTGACGGGCTGGGGTAAGGAGGCATTCCTCGGGAAGTGCTGGACTTGCTCCTATTCAGTGAGGCACTGATCCTGCAAAGTACATGCTGTAAGCAAGCCCCGGTCCTCCTGAGCCTGCGGGGACCTCGGGGGAGCTGCCTGACACAGCAAGGCTGTGTCCCAGAGGAGCAGATCAAGTCTCTACCTTTGAAACAATGAATAAACGTACACCTCAATTTTTCAAAGCGATACGCCGCTCAGATCTCCTGCTACTGTAAATCACGGTGGTTTTATTGACACCAAAGGAGTTCTGCTGATTTACATGAGCTGAATGTCTGATCCAATGCTGGTGATTGAGATTATTTCTGCTTAATAGAGATACCTCACAGAAGAAAACTTTTCATACAATATGTTGACGGCTCTCAACTCTGCAAAATTAAGAGGATAACACTCTAATTTGGGGGCGTGGGGCACAATAGATTAATGCAAATGAACAACACATAACATTTTTTGCTTCAAACATAATTCTGTAGTTGTGTCATTGCTTAAAGTCATAATTTTCCTGCAGATTTTGTAAACTTCTGCAAAAACACTCTCTGTAGAAATCCATTGATTTCACCTGCGTTACACCACAGAGGCTGGTGTGCATTTTTTTCTGAGTACATTTTTTTTTTTCTAAAGGCCTTCCAGTTTTACTAATTAACTTCCTTCTCTTTTCCCTGCAGACCTGCCTGTGAGGAAGAGCACTGTTCAGCAAACAGCCTAGAGCACTACACGTCGTTCTTCAGTTCAGTGGCTGAGAAAACACCCGGACTCCTTAGCAGGTATCACCAGACCTTAGTGGGAAACCGAGCCCTCTGTGGCATGCTCAGACCCACGCTGCTTGGCCTCCAGCCCTTGTTGATGGCAGCGAACACAGTGCGCTGCCTTTGTGTGAGATCTGTGTGTGACAAAACTGCTGCCCTGGGTTGCCTCCAGGCAAAATCCAGCATCATTCATTCCCACCCTTCGCTGCTGAGAAGTGTCTGGACCTACCTCTGCTTCTCATTTACATTTGCTATTAGGGTCACCTTATGGAGCCCAGCTTGCTGCATTTCTCACTGGAGTGAGGGATGTTTTGTGTTAAAAGGTAAATTAAACTCTTTTCCAAAGGGGGATATTCTCTGGTGCAGTGATTTAACCCCAGCTGGCAACTAGGACCATGCTGCCACTCACTCACCCCCCAGGTTTGGGTAGGGAAGAGAATCAGAAGAGTAAAAGTGAGAAAAAAACTCATTGGTTGAGATGAAGACAGTTGAATAAGTAAAGCAAAAGCCACCCATACAAGCAAGGCAAAACAAGGAATTCATTCCCTGCTTCCCATGGGCAGGCAGGTGCTCAGCCATCTCCAGGACAGCAGGGCTCCATCACGCGTAATGGTTATTGAGGAAGACAAAGCACCATAACTTTGAACGTCCCCCCTTCCTTCGTCTTCTCCCGGCTTTGTATGCTGTGCATGACATCATATGGTATGGAATATCCCTGTGGTCAGTTGGGGTCAGCTGTCCTCTCCTGACTTTTTGTGCCCTCCCAGCCTGCTCGCTGGTGGGGTGGGGTGAGGAGCAGAAAAGGCCTTGAGTGTTTTACAACAACCAAAACCATCAATGCACTACCAACACCACTCTCACCCCAAATTCAAAACATAGCACTACACCAGCTGCTAGGAAGAAAGCTGAAACCACGGCACCTGGACACACCTGAGTCCCAGCTTCCCCGTGTGATCAGGGCAGTGCCGCTATGCCCTGAAGCCCACTCCTTAGGTAGCCAGCTCCCCACCCTCCACCCCATGGCACGAGTCAGCCAGTCTCTGCGACTTGTGACCCGTGAAACATTTTCAGCCCCTCTCAGGTGAGCATTGCCAGCTGCGTGGTTTTGCTCAGCATCTCTTTTTATGGGTACCACAAATCCTTATACACCTCTCCTGCATGGTGTCCCCCTTCCCACCATGCACTCATCCAGTCCTCACCACAGATGGTTCCTGCCCTCTAGCCTGCTTGGTAGCTCTCCTTCCCACCCAGAAGACTGGCTAATACAGCTAAAGATGTCTTAGAATAATTTCTCCCCCCTTGAGACTTGTGTCTGCTCTCTGTGCTCTGCCGCTGGCACCACTGGCATCATGGCAGCTCCATTGGCCCCAGTTGTGATCACTGAGCCAAAATCTCTGATGTGAAGAAGGAGCAGTCCAGGTCACACAACTGCAGCCATGCCAGGCTCTCCTAGCAGCAGGTACCACCAGGAAGCCTTGGAAAAGTTCCCTCATTCCCTGCTGAGCCTGGGGCTCCCAGCATGAGGAGTCTGTTTCAGTTCCCCTGGTCCTGCTCCCCTAGGTAACGCGAGTGATGCTAATTCACAAAGTAACACTGACCCCCAGGTCTTTGCATTTTCAATTTAAAAACATTTAAAACTATATTTATTTTTACTTCCGTTAAATAAATTTGTGTCTCTGAGACAGTAAGTAGTACTGCTGCTGGAGCATGGATTCAAGAAATTAAACTAATTCGTATTCAGATGAGATGGTGTGGAGATGAAAGGTGGGAAGCAGGCTACAGTATAGGGGTGTTAGATCATGCATTCTTAGTTACACATTTACTATATCTATAACAGCTCACTTTTCTATTTTAAACCCCACTAAGTGGAGACTATTTAAATGTACTGCTGTAGTAATAAAGAAAAGGTCAACTCAATGTCTGTCTTGGCCATTAATCAATCTTTCCCATACTTTCTAATTATCTTGATTGCCTGATTGAATGAAGCATGGGACACTGATCATCTATATGTTCTTTGGTTATATCTGCTCTTGGCACCTTTTTTTTTGGAGACCAGAGAGGATATTTTCCTATGGCAACTTTTTTCAAAGAAGACCCCCAACTTCTCCCTCTGATAACCAACTCCTTTTCTGCCTTATCTCCCACCATTTGCTGTAGCAATTTTGCAGGCTGTTCCCTATAAAATTCTGAAGTGTCTTTAATCATCTGAGGCAGCAATTTTGTGTTGGTTTTTCCCTCTCCTTTTCAGTAATATGGTATTCCCAGCATTATTCTCTCTCTCTCTGATTATGAATTGTAGCTTTTTATTTTAGAGGGAGCTTAATGCAATGCAATAACACACAAACATGGGAACAAATTATAGACATGAAAAGATCAGATTTTTTTTATAGTGATAATTCCGTTTTACTCCTGGGTGTCACATATCCATGAGGGACGCCAGAACTTCATCGAGAGCAGCCAGACAGCTCGTTGCCAAGACACTTGGGGCTGCACAGCAGGT
>NW_009648333.1:1511768-1528895 GCF_000708025.1 Charadrius vociferus | reverse complement strand
CAGTCAGACTGCTTAGATGCAGCCCAGGGACTGGAAATGCATGTAACAAATGTCATACAGAAAGGGGCAATTGTGTAGCTCCTGTATGAGCTCTGGGAGATGGTTTCGTCTCAGTTCTGCTGTACAGAAAGTACCAGGGAGACAGGAGAGCTGCAAGGACGGAAACCTCATCTTAATTCTTCTGTACTGAATTCACTGGAAGTTTGGGATCTTTGAAGAATGCAGAATAGGATCCTTCGGAAGCATTTGTCACCCCCTTTGATTATCTCTACATCTTGATTGAATGAGTCATGCAACTGAGCTCCTTCAGATATCCATTAATGCCAGGCAAACAAAGCATATTCAACCTATCACTGGGGTTTGTGTTTCTTTTTTTTTCCCCCCCTGTTCATAAATAGCTTGAGAAAAAAATGTATTCATTGTTTGAAATCTTTGGCCAGTAATTTTTGCAGCTTACACAGAGTCTACAATTTGCTCAAGTAGCTTATGGTGAGCACTGTCTTCCTTCAATGCTGCCCCCAATGTGGGCAAGGGCAGCCCCCACAGCCTTCCAGCAAGAGGCACCAGCAACCTCTGCAAACCTCGTCCCTTGCTAGAACTAGCGTGCACTGGTGGTGTGAGGCTCAGGTTCTCCAACCACATCCCAAAAACCTCGATCAGACTGAGTTTCTGTGGCATGATATAAAAATGGAGATGGAATATTGATGGCGATGGGACTCCCATTTTTCCCTGGTGCAAATACTGCGTTACCAGAGAGATAACTCTGAATGTTAACATCCCCATTCTTTACCTTAAAATCTGGGTAATATCGCCAGCAACTCGGGGGCAGTGGGCTGGAACCAAAGCCCACCACAATCCCCAGTGCAGCGCTGGGATCCCCAAGCCAGGGCTGAGCAGCCTGGGACCCCTCCAAAGCAGATATCACCCTGCGTCCTGAAAGAGGTCAGCTGAGGTTGCTGGAGTGTCATACCCATTTCTTCTCCAGTTTTCCACACTTCAATGGCAGAAACATTCCACAAGGATGTTTGAGTAGATCCTGCTGCTCAGCATACCCTACTGGCTAACTCTTGGTGCTTGTCCGCTCTGCGTATTAATGACCCAGGAGCCGGGCATAGAATCATAGGATGATTTAGGTTGGAAAGGACCTTAAAGATCACCGAGTTCCACCCCCCCTGCCATGGGCAGGGACACCTCCCACTAGATCAGGTTGCTCAAAGCCCCATCCAGCCTGGCCTTGAACACCTCCAGGGATGGGGCAGCCACAACTTCTCTGGGCAACCTGTGCCAGTGCCTCACCACCCTCAGAGTGAAAAATTTCTTCCTAATATCTAATCTAAATCTCCCCTCTTTCAGTTGGAACCCATTACCCCTCGTCTTATCACATACATACTTGTAAAAATTCTCTCTCCATCTTTCCTGTAGGCCCCCTTTAGGTACTGGAAGGCTGCAATAAGGTCTCCCTGGAGCCTTCTCTTCTCCAGGTTGAACAACCCCAACTCTCTCAGCCTGTCCTCATAGCAGAGGTGCTCCAGCCCTCGGATCATCTTCATGGCCCTCCTCTGGACCTGCTCCAACAGGCCGATGCCCTTCTTGTGTTGAGGGGTCCAGAGATGGATGCAATATTCCAGGTGGGGTCTCATGAGAGCGATCTCACATATCTCTCCCCAGTGAAGATCTAGAGTGCAAGGCGATCTGATTTTCTTTTTTTCTTTTTTTTATTTTTTCCTTTGAGCACTTTGTTGGAATCAGCTACTGATTTTACACATTGCAGGGCCACACTGGCAGCACTTGTGGTACCTTGCTAGATCTCACGCCTGGCAAATGGTGCACACTACTAGAAATAAGCCTTGCAGTCAGGTTAGCATGGGTTAAGGGACATTACTCTTATATGACTTTGTCTTATTTCCTAGTCTTCCAAAGGCAATCCCATAGTGATAAATGAAACAGTACCTCTAATTGAGAATTACTAGCCGCAAAATTACAAACTTTAGTTTCAGTAATAGTGCATTCAGGCAATATTTACATGACAAATAAGAAAAACCTCTGGCAGAAGAATCTTTCATGTACTTGTCTGGTTTTATCACTCAGCTCACAGTTTTATCTTGCATTTAATCACATTGCCCTTCATCTGCCATCCAGTAGCCAAAGTACTAAAATAGCCTTAATCTCTCTGTATCTCATTACAATGTGAGACTATGGTTTTGCAAAACTTTCTGTTAAGTATGATATATCTCAGCTGCATAAAATATATGCCCAAAATGCATACAGTACATGGAATAGTACTATAAATTCTAGGACCATCTTAAAAGCAAAAGCACTGGATAAAATGACACAGAAAATACGGAGTGATGGGTAGGTAAAGTGTTATTAATATATCATAAAGGCAAATGAAAAATATCAAATGCAATCTCATTTAATAAAGAACACAGAGAAATACACATCAGTGTGTCTGATGGTGTAAGACTTACTTTGAAGATTGTATCCTTCCTTCTTGAGAGCTTATAATAAAGGGCTCCATGATCCATGGAGATCTTATTCATGCTTACAAATACTTAAAGGGAGGGTGCCAGGGGGATGGGAACAGTCTTTTTTCAGTGGTGCCCAGTGATAGGATGAGGGGTAATGGGCACAAGCTTGAACACAGGAAGTTCCATCTTAACATGAGAAGGAGCTTCTTTACATTGAGGGTGGCAGAGCACTGGCACAGGCTGCCCAGAGAGGTGGTGGAGGCTCCCACTCTGGAGACATTCAAACCCCGCCTGGACGCCGTCCTGTGCAACTGCTGTAGGTGACCCTGCTCTGGCAGGGGGGGTGGGCTAGATGATCTCCAGAGGTCCCTTCCAACCCTGACCATTCTGTGATTCTGTGATTCATTCTGTGATCTGTTTAGGGCAAATACAACTGTGGACAAATCAATTTGTTTTGGTTTTAATCTCTAAATCTGCAGCCAGTATGACATAACATATTTTCAGGTCAGCACAACACAACGCAATAAGTCAACAATATTTATAAAGATCGCTATTTACTTGATTAACTCCTCATCAGCTTTAGGCCATAGATATTCAGTACTGCAAAGCACTAGGTCCTTAATTGGATGTGATTGTTGTCACACCTAGGTGTTAAATTTACTCTTCACCTGCCTGGCATTTACAAGTGGAAATCCCTTTAGGCAAATGTATGTGTGAATAACTAATTATTATTATTGCTGTTATTTTAGCCTCAGCTTGATGGAGATTTACACTCTGAAGATTAGCAAGTGGCACTGTGGAAGTCTCTGGAATGACTGAATTTGGGCTGTAATATTATACTGCAGTAGCTGGCAATTTATTAGTTACACATTCCATTTGTCTACACCGGTTTCTGTATATTTTAAGATCTCTGCTTTTAAGTATCTCTAAGACCCCTGTTGTTTCAATTACTTGTCACTGTGGCCTGAGGTATCATTACTACACTGAGGATAATAAACAGCTCCTCCTATTTCTGTTGCTAGAGCTGTGAGTAACCTATCATGATCAAGAAGCAGCATAGGATGGAGAAGAAGTAAGTGCCATATGGTAGGTGGTTGATCCTAAATCATATTCTGCTCCGCCAGCTTTGTTATGTGGTCTTGGGAAAACCTCTAAACCTTACTTTTTGGAAGAGCTGAGCACTATATAAGCCCACAACATACACTGACTACACAAGTTCACATAGTGATTTTGAAATTATATATCCTCTGCAGTTTCTATGTTGTAATAGGGTTGAGGTCTGACGCTAGGAATAGCAGGAGTCTATTTAATACAGCAAATTTAGAAATGCAACACTGAAGGACTAAGCATCAGAGCCATTTCATTTGCGTTACAGTGTGTGGCTGGATGTCAGTGTGTGTTCTGGGGATGGCTTTAACACTTAGGGATTGAGATGTTTGTCTTCTCACATGGAGCTTTAATGTTTGACAACCACCCCGCAACTCTACTGCTTCCATCAAAGCCTGGATACAGCTTCCTCTGGTTCTTTCTGTGAATGTCTTATTAATGCTCTTTCCGTAGCTTCTTTATATTTTCTCACAGCCAGTACTAACATTTGACCCATTTAACACAAAATTTGGGCCACATAACTTTGCTAATTTATTATAACCAGGTTCATGCTGTTGATTAAAAAAGTCCTAGTCTACAAGAACTGTGCCAGCCCCGAAGAATGCAATATTTCAGAGTTATATCTCATCTGTGTCTTTGCATCATCTAACTTAAGTCAATTCTAAGGGCAAAGAATTATGTCACCTTTTATTTGCTTACAATGCCACAGAAGTTACACATTAAGAGCTCTTTCCTTTATGAAGGAGCAGAAAAAACACTCTGTAAACTCAAAGCTCATACAGAATCCTGCTGTTACCATTCCTGCAATCGTATCTTTCAGCTAATTTGTTCCCATTAAGTGTAATGTTACAGAGAAAAACTGCTTTGCAAACATTTAATGGCTTCTATCAGTCTGAACAAATGAATCCATAAGTTCCTGCCTGTTTAAATATTTTTTTTTTTTTTTTTTTTTTTTACCTGATATTCCAAAGAAGCAGTCTCTGGCTGCTTGCTCCTGCAGGTACAGGACTATGAGGTCTCAGGCATTTGAATGTTGCTTCTTTTTCCAGGGTTTTGTGGACAGCCCAACTTGTAGGCTCAGACCATGAACTGCACAGCTACATCGCAGCTTTCCTTATTCTGCCTGTAATAGGCTGCAAGATCAAAAAATTCTGGTGGGGGACCAGACAGAGAGCTGACATCCATCTTAAAATGGCCAGTGTGATTTGTTAAAGAACTGTAGTCAGAGTCCAAAATCTTTGATGCTGCCTTCCCCTCTGAATTTTGCTACCCAGGGCAGTTTGCTTGGAGGGGTGAGCCAGTAAATGAAGTCTCACAAAACAAAAGAAAACAAACAGGAGAGTAAATGTAAGAAGAAAAAGGAAAGATGGAAGACGAGGAATGTAAATGAGTGTAGGTTCAACTTGTTGCTTTACGTTCTGGAATGAGGATCGGTGTGGTCTAAATAGGGAATTTAATTAGCACCGCATTAGGACTGAATTTACAGCACAGCAACTAACCACACGTGAACTACCGACAGTGCCCATGCATGGCCAGTGCAGAGCACGATTCCACCTGCAAAGAGCACCAGCTGCCTCGAACAAGGACAGAACGTGAAACCTCTCCATGCTGGACATAAGATTTTTTATTTTCTTATGTCTAACTGACCTAAAAGTGGATTTGCCATCCACAAAAGCTGCAAGTTCAATACGAAGAAGGTTCAAAACACAGCTCCATTGCTCCTCTATCTGCATCTGGGCATGGTCAAGGTTTCATCATATTACCTTGTACCCTGTCTTTCACCAGCAGCTCCAAAAGAAACTGCTTTGTCCCATCATACTGCTGGTTCAGGCTTGTAGACATTTCAGAATGTGCTGGGAACTCACAGCTACGAAGGCTTCCTTCTGAAGGTGCTTTTTTATACCAGTTCCACCCACGGACATCACCGTTGCAGTAACTATTCTAGCCCAAACATCTTTGTGCCATGTTCCAGTGATGTTGTCACCTGCAAGGCAGGTGCCAAATCCTGCACATGGCCAGGCACAACTGTAATGTCACAGAGTAGGGGACAGGAGACACATCTTGAGAGATAGAGCTGCTTCAAACCACGTCTGCCCTCCAGGGCAGCTGTCCACAGATCTGACCCTGGAGAGAAAACCATCCAGTGAAGCTGAGTGTTGAACAGCTCCAGATTCCTTATTTTGGAAGGAAAATGTCCTGTACAAGATGAAAAGAGTCCACAGAGAACTCATACATTTCCCCATGGTTGGACTGTGAGCAGACCAAGGCTGCTGAGCTTTCCAGGAGCTGTAGCTGCTGGTAGCTGGGTCTCTCGCAGAGATAAAAAGAGATAAAAAGAGTGGCAGCCTCTTCTCTGTCTATTACTGGAAGGGTTAGTCTCCAACTTGGGAAAGAAAGAAATACTGTTGAAAAATGAAACAGAGTCAAAAGGGTTGTTTACGATCTCCACGTTAAAGGTGTGCGATGGGTTGCAGAGTTACATTCCCCAGTGCTGGGGGTGCTGTGCAGTGATTTGCTGCCGGACAAAGTGTTTCTGCAACGCTTCTGTTTTATATCCCACCTAAATGGCAGAACAAAAGGGAATGAAACCCCCCAAATTACTAATGACCTCTTTTTTACCATATAGGTAAGTAATGGGACAGCTGCATAGAGTCAGCACTTTAAGTTTGTGTCCTTACCACAAGATTGTAATTCCTCACACATTTACTTTTCCCCTCCCTGCCTGAAGATCCTATTGCATGAGCCACTGTAGCATGGCAGATGTAAGCATCGAGCTTGTTTTTCCCCACGTACAGAAAATTAACTCCTCCCTCGATAAAGACAGACCGGATTTTTTATTTGGTACCTCACCCAGATGTAATCTTGAGATGCTACTGACAGATCAGCATTACAGATGGTTACAGACATTTTACGGAATACAAAATTAAGAATTCAGGTCTTTTAAAATGAAAATTGACATTGTTTTTATATTGCTCTACCTGCAAAGAAGAAGAACCTCAGACTTCAGAGGGAGTAAAAATCATCACTCAGATATTTTCTAAAATAACATTAATTTCCCCAAAATAACCTTTGTATGTGCATAATCCTGTAATTGTAGATTAGTTGGTGTTAATTATACATAATACCTTGCCATCTGTCAAGACTTCCTCAAAATCTAATTCCCCAACCTAATATTTCTTGATCTTTAAGTATGTAAAATACTGACTTCCAGACCCAACGAAGAGTGAAATAACAGACCTTAAAACTGCCAGTGGAACAACACTGTCATTTCAGGCCTGTCAGGGAGTGAAGGAAGGACTGTTCTATGTTTTGGGAAAAGAAAGGACCATTTCTCTAGCAACTCAGTGAGTTTTTAGCAACAATTGTTTAAAGAGCCTCATTAGCATAAGAAAAAGACTCTTGGTAGAAATGAATTAGCAGTCACAGTGCAGGTGAAGCAGGCAGATAATATATGCAAGGTAAATGGAATTTATTGTGAACATGGTCTATCACATGGCTGTCATCTCCACCTGCTTTTTTTTTTTGGCAGACACCCCCATGTCATAGGAAAACAGCCTCACTTAAGGGAACAGGGCCTGCACCTGGAAAGTGTGTCATCTCCTATGTCCTTTTGGTCCAGAGCTCCCAGGGATGCTCACCATCACTGGCTGGCCCACCGAGGGCACCCCACGCCAGCCAGCAGTGGACTGCAACAATCTCATAACCAACACCCCTGGCACCTGAGTCAGGGAGCGCAGCCACCGAGGCACAGGTACATGTGCCTCAAACTGTGGGGAAATATGAAGAATCACAGAATCATAGAATGGCTTAGATTGGAAGGGACCTTGAAGATCACCGAGTTCCAACCCTCCTGCCATGGGCAGGGACACCTCGCACCAGACCAGGTTGCTCAAAGCCCCATCCAGCCTGGTCTTGAACACCTCCAGGGATGGAAATTCCTCAGCTTCTCTGGGCAATCTATTCCAGTGCCTCGCCACCCTCAGAGTGAAAAATTTCTTCCTAATATCTAAACTAAATCTCCCCTCTTCTAGTTTAAAGCCATTCTCCCTCATCCTATCACTACATGCCCTTGTAAGAAGTCCGTCCCCATTTTTCCTGTAGGCCCCTTTAGGTACTGGAAGGCCACAATATGGGCGCCCTGGAGCCTTCTCTTCTCCAGAAGAGAACACCCCCAACTCTCAGCCTGTCCTCATAGGAGAGGTGCTCCCGCCCTCGGATCACCTTTGTGGCCCTCCTCAAAGAAGGATCCAGTGGTCCTCCACTCAGTGCTTAAAACACCAATGCCTACAAATCTAAGGTAAAATCTTGCTTGAGTGGGGAGCAGTGAGCAGGAACGGAGTCTGTCCCTGTAGGGATAGTCCTGCAAAGTTTTTAGATTGGTATCACCAGGCTATTTATGTGCACAGAAACATCTCCGGTAAGGAGTGGTTCAGAGGATGGGATTCTCAGCTGGTGAACAGGGGCTACGTCTTCCCAAGACCAAGGGGTCACACCCACCTCTCCTTTCCTTGTGGCAGGGATCCCGAATACAGGGTATTACTGTCATCATCATTATCATCATCATCATCATTACTTTGTATGGAAATACTAGTAACTGCTACTCTTTTGAAACCATGGTTAGCAGCGGTTGTTTGGAGAAAGAATAGGAAAAAAATGAAATTAGTCCTTCCCAGTTAGGTCCTCCCAGCTCCTAGCCACCAACAATTTAGTGGTTTCTTGGCTTGGGCGTTGTACCCGTAACTCACATGTAACAGTCAGCAATGGCTCTATCCTCTACACATTTCTTTGACATCTTTTGGGTGCATTATACTTTGGACCTCCTCAACGCTCCATGGTGGTGAGTTCATGCATGCGGTATGTAAAATAAGCTTGTTTTAAACTTGCTTGAGTCAATGTCCCCCAGCTTTTACAGCAGAAGGAATAGTGAATCATCATTCTTTGTTCAGCTTTTCCACACCAGTCATGGTTTTATAACCCCTTGTTATAACTCCTTTCAGTTATGCCTTCTCCAAACTGATGAGTCCACATTTATTTGGAGTCCTTGTGTATGGAGGTTTAGAGAAATCTAGCTGGGTCCTGCCTAATTCACCTCACACTTTGCAAGATGAAAAAAATGTAGATATTATACTGTATAATCTGAGAAATAATATTTGATCATGTAATTAGACTGTATCATAGGCAAATGCACTAGGGAACGGAGTTAATGTTGCATGTACAACCTTAATTTTATTTCCTGACTTTTAAATGCCGAATTAGGCAACTTTAACATTTTCTTAATGCAATTTTTGTATGGAATATTATATAGCCTATTACATATGCATGCATATTGAAATATGGAATACATTAGGCTGTAGCACACAGATTGTGGCGCACACAGCTGAGTACTAGATGTCGGCACTAGTCTTGACTGGCACTGGCAGAAAGTTACACAGATCATTTCAGACGCTTTTGGGTGTCCCTGCCCTGTTGTTTACTCTTGATATACTATAAGACTTATAGAGCAGTGTAACAGATAGTTAGCTTGAGAACATTTTTTTTTAATTGAATTGGTGCTGCTTTTTACAACCTCCTCCTTACAAAGCTAGCTTTGTTCAAATATTTAGGCTTCAGTAACTTAAGAGAAAAAGCATGTCCTCAGAAGCTTTACAAATTATTGAAATGTAAAAGAATACTATAAAAACATAAAATAATTTTCCAAACATAATGATACCATGGCTTTGCTTCCTGATCTCTGCAGACCTCCCTGGGTATGAAGACAGTACAATCGAAAGCTAAGAATCTCCCTTTTCAAGAAGCCCTTTTCTAGCTACAAAGAGCTATAAGATGATTGACTTCAAGGCTGACTTGTAAAGGATTAGACACTGTCCTTTCTGCATCTTGTCCCGCACTGTAATGTCAGGGTATCTCTGAAGCTACATCACAATTTTAGGGGTTAGAAGAAATCCTCCACGGAGTCATATTACTGAACAAACTGCAGGGAAGACACTTGGATGAACGAGAATATAGGGTTGATTGATGTAGCTAATCTAAATAATTCAATATTCAGTCATCAAATGTAAAATAAAACACATCACACATGTGTTGTCATGAATGTGTGACACAAAAGGGTGCTGTCGGACATGGGTTTTTATTTCCCTGGTCAGAGACATCTAATACGTGTCAGGATTACAAAAGGTTAATATCATATGACAGGAGCAAGAAATCTACTGTCTTCAGAGGTTACTCTTGAAGAATGTCACCATGGACTAGATGGAATATACCACTAATAAATCACAGCAGTGTTCTTCCAATAGACTAAGTGATTTTTGAAAAGGGCAAAAAAAAATCAAATAACATATTCAGCTAACAGGATTTGATCAGCCGATCATCTAGTGAATATTAAAAAAGCTGATCTGATGAATAAATTATTCAGTGGAAGCAGGCAAAATTAACAAATTGTGTACTTGCTGAACAACAGTTAAACCGTTCAGCATATATATAATTAAATATTTATTCATACATATTTATAAATAGTTCTTACACATTTTTTGTTTCATCCAGGTGAATAAAAACTCCCGATTCTTTTTCTCTTTCTTCTGAGGAAAGTGGAAATAACCTGTCTTCAGAAAGCTCGATCTCAGGTCAGCATCTCAGCGAAGCCAGCTTCATTTGCATTTTTAATCAGATGCCTACGTAAGTGAACATGTAAAATCATAACTGTGCAAGTGTCAGATGTTAATATTGAGTTTTCCAGTCTTCTGGATGTGTGTGTGTTGGCAAGATAGTGTAAAGAAAGAATGGCTACGTCTGTGCTCATGCTTTGGCCAGATATATTTGGGCAACGTGCTTTCTTTCAAACCCGGACGGCTATCTTTCTTGGTACTTGGGTTTTCCAGGAGCCACAGTCTCTTGCTTTCATGCATACACATGGTCTGAAAATAACAATTAGGGAAGCTAATGCCCTTTCTTCAGAAAGCATGGTTTCCTCCATCATTAATAGAGCTAATCAGAAAGGATTTTTATCCCAGCAAAAGAAAATTACAATAACCATAACATTAAAAAATAAAAGGGGTTGGACAATTACAGAGACAAAAAAACCACCACCACCCAAAAAAAACCAAACAAAACCCAAAACAGAAACAAAAATACCCTCATCAACCCTTTTTTTCTTAACAAGTTAAATCCTATATAAGTGAAATGGATGTTTGCAGAGGGAGAACAAGAAGAACCATCTTCCTTGAGGAGCCACTTTCTTCCAGCTGGGAAGAAGATTTTCATAAATTTTTAAATGTTAGTGCAGATTAAAATAATGTAAATGACCTAAATTCTGGTCTCCTTTACTCTAAGGGTGGCAGAATCAGCACCAAAACCAGTAGGTATTTCCAAGGATGGTAGATGATACGAGATTTCCTCAGTTATAAATGAAGAGATCGAGGGAGAGAGCATTAGGTAAAGTTAACTCTCACCTCTCCGTGGATATTGATGGACAAGTCTGTCTCCTCTTTTAAGATGTAAACCCATTGTTACATAGCCAAGAATCAAGAATATAATAACAAGGATGCTGAATAATGGCCAGGACAAGAAGATTGTCATGACACAGTAATCACAGAAGTAAAGCTGATAGATGCTCAGGGTGTTATCCGATTATTATCTGAGACGATCACACACCTATCATCCATTTCTTTTTAGATCCTTTGCATTTAAATAAGTAAAAGCATACATTTTTATAGAATAACACTTATTCAAAGTGCTGTTCTGAGATCACCTCTGGATGTCTTTTGGGTGCAACTCACCTGTGTGCGGAGGGCCAGAGGTGGGTGGCATATCAGGTGAATTTCAGCCTCTGCAAACACAACATCTGTACATTTACCATAGAGCAAACAGTTTCGCGTTTGGTTTTTTTTTTTCTAAGTAGATGCAGCTTGTGATGGACACATTGCCAGGCACAAAGACTTGCAGGGTGATGGAGTTTCTTCTTACTTGAAACCACCACAGTCTTCCTGGCCCTGCTCCCACACAATGTTGCCTTTACATACCGTTGTCTTTTTTATTTTATTTTATTTATTTTAGTGTGGCATTCAATTCAGTTTGTGTTTCAAAGGTTTTAGCACCTCTCCCGACTGAGTCATTTTGTGCTGCACCACCCAGTGCGCGATTGAGGTCTCAGGAGATTGCAGGTTTTGCCCATTGCTTTCCTTTTTTCTGGACTGTAAACAATGATTTTGACCCCAACGACAGCTTTTTGGGGTCTCCCACAGGATTACCAGTGTTACTTCTACAAGATTATTAACGTAGAGGAAGTCCTTGAACTCTGCATTCAAGAATGAGCTGCTAAATTGTAGTGATTTAATATAAGGTTTAGGGGTTGCTTGAGAATGGAAGAGTGATGAAGGCAAACGCAGGGAAGATTTTACATCCTTCAATACCTAATAGGCCCTCTTTAAAGCTGGGAAAGGCATCTAATCTGGGGTGAAACCCATCTTCGGCAAAGAATCAGGTGTTATTCCCATGCTTCCAGCACCGGCGGTATCTCCAGGCATCTGTCAGGCCCGTGTTTTTCATCAAATTAAGCCTAGTTGACTCTCTGCTCGGTAGACACCGCATGGCTGATCATGTATATCCTGTTGTGCTTGAACCGCAGTCAGGTTCCCCATCTAGATGAGTTTAAGGAAGATTCTGCTTCCAGCTGTTTTCCCCTGTCCATCCCGTCTGTGCTTTGGCTGCAACTGCTACGCACAGCTTGCTTGACAAAATCTGACAGTATTTCCGAGCAGCCGCCAAGCTGTATAGGTGCCGGGCCCCAACGTAACACTTCAATGTGAAATATTAACAACGTCTCTACTTCGGGAAACCGACGTTTTCTACTCTAATTGGGTTCTAGCTCAGTGTGATTTCTCCTGCCCCACAAGGGCCACCTTTTTGCAAACCTGCATAAGCGAGGTTGAGAAGTATATGAAGGGAGTAGTATGATGGGGAGCAGCAGTGGGGAGAGCCGCACAGGTTTGGCGCAGCTGCTGGATCCCAACATCAGCATCAGCCCCCCCTTTCAGTGTGCTGCCAGAAGACCTTTTGGGGCGCTGGTCTCAAAACGTTGAGTGCCACAAGACGAGGTCTAAACGTTACAAAGAGCAACTAAAGGTTATAGAGCAACTCTACCCTATGTGGTGCTGGCCAAGAGGAGAACACCGGGCGTGGGCAAGGGCTAGGGCAAGAGCTCACGTTCCAGGGAGCTGAAGCTGTTCAAAATTGCTTCAATACAGACGGTGAAGTTTTTTTAGGGCAGACGGAAGTTTGGAATCTGTTATGTCATCTGTTTTATCCATGACATATTTCTAAAAAATTCTCAGCAACAAGTACCCTATCCTATTTCTCCCTTCTTAAAACAGCCTTGTGGAAGCTATCTTTAATTAAAACAAGCTTTTCCATGTGTCCACAATTGATTCTTTAAAATATTAATAATTTTCCCTACACTGGCTATCAAAGGCATTACTTTTTTCCTGTGTGTCCTTTAACTATATTTAAATAATTCATTTATCCATTTTCCAGCCCTCAAGGAGACCAGCTCTTTTTTTTTTTTTTTTTTTTTTCACACAATGCAATCCCATTTAAAACATGGGATATTTCCTCCTCCTGAAGTTACAGGGTATTTTCTTTCTTGCCAGTGTTTGCTCAGCACAAGAATCCAGTTAGCTACCCTTTTATTAAGACACAAATGTAGCATGGAAATATGTGCCCGCCTGTGTATAAATGCCCTTTCCACTGCTCATCAATCTTGCGCTAATTAGAAAGACAAAAATATTTTAAAGCCAATTAATGTCACGGAGAAACATTCCAGTAATTCTCAAAATACAATGTAACCGTGATAGATACATTTCAATTATTTCGAAGCATTTTCCCGGAGCTCTGAGTAAGCATCAGGGAAAAAGCAGGGGCTAAAAGCCCCTTTGCTTGGCTGACGGATCTCTGATCCACGGGACGTGGATCAAGGTTTAAGCGAGACCAGCAGTTCACGTTCCCCCTCAAAAAAGCTCCGGAGTCACCTGATTAAAGTGCAACCTTGACAAATATGCACAGCCTTGTCTCTCACAGTTGGAATCACCAAAGAGGCTAAAAACAGCACCATGCGCTGCATAATCTCTAACCTCAGGGGACAACAAAAACAGAGAATTGCTGTGTCAATCTCATTTCCTTGTTAGGCTCATTATCATAAATGCAGGCCTTTGGTTTTGAATGCCACACTTCAATAACATTTACCTATCAACAGCTGCTGAAATATTGAATTCCACAGTCATCTTTCCCTTTTGATGCTTTCCCTTTTGTTTCTTTATCCATAAACATGAGCAACTGAGCTAAGCTTAAATTAACTAGCTGGGGTTAAATGTTTAGGGCAGCAAATTATGGCGAGCCTGCTTGCAGAGTGGTTTAGATTACAGGGGAGAGTTGCCAATCTTAGCTCTCATCATGCACTCCAAATGTGCAGCCCAATATTGGCAGTTCATGGCCAAATCCTGCACGCTTTAGCTATCACAGGAGCACTGCTCTCGTGAATAAGTGGAGCAAGATTTAGCCCCTGCTCGGAAGATAGAGATGAATCACACTTTCATTCTTTGAGTACCTCGCGGTACCTTCAACACAGGCATGTTCGGTGATTGATAGCCTGTGTCTAGATTGGGTATTTTTCTATATACTGACAAATATTCTCTTCGCGGTGATTTCTAGGAGCAGCGGAATATACACTGCAGCAATGTTGGGTTTCTTATTTTTCATTGTGCCCTTTGTCTTTGTTTTGATTAGGTTTTTTTCCAAGGGTCAGGTACTTCCCATCCTTTTTCCGCTCAGAGTGCTCTGAAATAATCCTGTTACAGATCTCCAGCCCTTAGCATCAGTAAAACAGTGGAAACTTGCATCAGTAAACAGGTAGGGTAAGATGCAACCTTCGCTTCAGGGTCAAATCCCAAGTGGTGGCACAGTCTAAGGGAAATTAAGGTGTTTGGCTTTCTTGAAATGAGCTGCTGCTATCAGCTAAGGCTTTTATTTTCTTTTTTTAC
The DNA here is from genome assembly GCF_000708025.1 of Charadrius vociferus. NCBI lineage: Eukaryota > Metazoa > Chordata > Aves > Charadriiformes > Charadriidae > Charadrius > Charadrius vociferus. Next base: position 1,514,293 of record NW_009648333.1, on the reverse strand, counting down.
TTGATCAATCCAAGGGCTATGTGTTAACTGTTTTAATTCAGTGTGCAGCCAAAACGGGACTGTAATTCAGAGCTAAATGTTTTGTTAATAATAATTTCATGACTACGTGCTGCTACAAGACCAGTGGGGTGCTGTAGGATGTGCCACAGGGAGCAGCTGTGGAAGGTGGCAGCCCACAACCGCTCGTAGCAGGAACAGTGGCATCTCCCCATACTTGAGACCGTCACTTCACCCAACCTGCTTCTTTGCCAGTCTAGGGCCACGCTTCCCAACTGCAAAGCCACGTTAGTCTTCCTGCAAGAAAGAGCGACTGCATACCTGTACGGAGCTTATGAGTAAAATGGTGTTCCCCTAAAAAGGGGCATCCCACAAAGCCAAAGGTGGGACCACCAGGGTTTAACACGTCTGCTCCACAGGACTGGGCTGCAGGAGCCCTTCAGGTTAGGCAGAAGACACAGCCTTTGGGCCACAGCACCAGAGTCCCTTCTCTGAAATTCAGGGAAAGACTCATGAAGGAAAGTGAGGGGAAACAAAATCCAGCACATTTTTTAGGTCTACATACCCAGAAGAATCACGGAGAGCAGAGCGGAGGAAAAGCCAAGACTTCCTGAAGGCAATTGAAGGGGCATTTTGGTAGTCTGCTGATGGGTGCTGTCAAAAACTTCAACCAAAAGAAATTCGGGGCAGAAAATATGTATTCCATTTTTCTCCTGGCTGCGGTCCCCGCCTCATTGCAGTGGCACTGGACACCGTTAAGCCCAAATCTTCTCTCATCATGTCCACAGAGACCCAGCATCTACCTGATGAGCCGCGGCGACCCTGGATAAAGGAGGCAGCTTGGAGGACATGACCTGCCAACCCTAGTTCTCTCTCTTGGTTTGCACAAGGCTCGTGGGAGGCAAGGGTTGGTTCCTCCACAGAGGGGTAGGCATCAACCCATCAAGAGTAATGAGCTCCTAGGAATGTAGCTGACACCTGAGTGGGTCGTCTTAGGCTATTTATTCGAACTCATTTGAATCTAACTATTAAGGGGCTACTATTAACTGTGTACAACTTTATCACCGTACTGACCTCAGACAGTTGCTGGCCACGGCTGGGGCAGAGGCCGGTCGGATGAGATAAGGTGGAGGACGTGCACCAGGCCAGTTCTTGGCCTTTGTGCCCTTTCTTCAACAGCTTGCTGACACTGAAGTATGGCAGTATGGCACTGAAGTATCATCTAAACATTTTGTTTCTGCGTGGAAGCAGAGTTTCTCTCACACTTACTTCCCGTATCTCTTTTGCATCACAGTACAATATTTTTTTTTAAAGTGCAGGCGATCAAAGAGTCAGTCGGAAAACAAAAAGACTTATGATTGATTTTGCTTAAGTAAAATAGTGATTTCTATTACACTAGCCTTTACTGAGAGGCTTTTGGCTGCTACAGGGAATCGATTTATCCTACTTGTCAAAAAATCAAAATCAGGAAGAGCCCAGCTCCTTCTCCACCCTGCATGAAAGAAACACCGGGCTCGCAGAAGTTAGCTCCACTTCGCTGCAGAAGAGGGGCCAAAGACCACGGGTGTTAATTACATCAGTTAAAGAAGGGTTGCTTTTCATTTCCAGCAAGCCCAACTCCGACTAAATAAATAAAGCCGAAATGGGAGAGCGATGACCACAATAAGTAGCCAAAACTCCACATGATGACAGAGAAATGATTTCCCACCACCGCCGCTTAAATATAACTAAGGTGTTCTGTAATTTTACTTCCAAAAGCCAGAGGGCTTATTGTAATCCTGATAAATTATAGCAGCAGAAGCAGGAGAGAAGTGGGACAGAAGAAGGGAAATGCTAATGCAAAATATAAAATTGCCTCGCAGAAAAGAATGGGGAGAGCGAGCCAGCGGTTTGTTATCGTTTATTTTTCTTCAACATATCATTCAGTTTCAGCTGTCTCCCATCTCACCCCCATCTCCACCATTTCTCAGAAGCGTCTCCCGATGGCATCTCATTCTCTCCCTGTCTTTCACCGGCGTTTCATTATTTCTTAACTGTCCCTGAAAGGGTCTGGGCAGGGGACACACACACACGCACCAGCCTTCGCCCCACGTGTCTGCCTCATTTAAGCAGTTTGCCAAAAGCGGGGAGGGGTTTTTTGGTGCGATGCATCGCGAGGCAACGGGGGGGGGGGGGGGGGGGGGGGGGAGAGGAAGGAGGACGTTGCAAATAATGCTAAATGTGATTAATCTCCCGGATTCCTGGAAATCTGACATGCATGAGTTACAGCGAAACCTCTTTTTTATTATTTATTTATTTATTTATTTATTATTTCGCCATGAAATGCTTTTGCATAATGAGAAAGAAAATGTCCTCTGTGCCCTAATCAACTCTGACAGGTCCTGGACTCCCAAATACTTTTATTTACGGCGTTATTTATTTCACCCCAAATAACCGGGCGGGCCGGCTCCCTGCGGGGAAGGGGAGGGAAGGCGAAGGGGAGGGAAGGCGAGGGGAGGGCCGGGCCGGGCGACCGGCGGGGGGGAAGG
>NW_009648333.1:1491451-1510617 GCF_000708025.1 Charadrius vociferus | reverse complement strand
ATTTTTTTTTTTTTTTTAATCTTTAAAGGTGTAAGATATCGAGATGCTGAAGGCATATCTTTCTTCTAGCGATGGCTTGGAGTTAAAAACCACGTAGATCTTGATATGCAACCTAAATTTGGCATCAGGAAATGGGAAATTGCATCTTTAAGCAGAGTACAATCAAAAATGAATTACAATAAATCCTATATAATTGCATAGGTTTTTTTTTTTTTTTAATCTTTAAAGGTGTAAGATATCGAGATGCTGAAGGCATATCTTTCTTCTAGCGATGGCTTGGAGTTAAAAACCACGTAGATCTTGATATGCAACCTAAATTTGGCATCAGGAAATGGGAAATTGCATCTTTAAGCAGAGTACAATCAAAAATGAATTACAATAAATCCTATATAATTGCATAGGTCATTCTCTTTAATGAGATTTTATTAACCTGACTGTCAAGCTTTTGAGTCAGGCAGATATTTTATCTTCTTCAACTGATAAAAGTGTCAGCTATAAACCACCATATAAATATTCATAAATCTACACATCTGTGGCAGCCTATCAGCATCATTCTTTTGGACATTAAAAGCATTCTAATTACTTTCTGTCTAGCAGAGCTGAAATGCTGCCTGTTATAGTATGTGCTTGGCAGGCATGATTGCTTTTGTTTGCCATCACAAATAGCAGCATCCTATTTTATATACTGATGGTCCAGAATATATTCAGGGTTTGACTGAACAGGATGAATATTATGAAGCACCATCTGGTTTTGATAACATCGGGTATATTAACTCATCTGTTAATTTTTGACACATCATTGATTTATTTATTTAGAAAAATTGGATCCTGTTTTGGTATGTTGCTGTTTGCCTTTGTAACAAATGTGATGACATTTCCTTACTAAACAGGGAGATATGCTAGTTAATAGGATATATGGCTATGTTTTAATGCCTGTTTTCGCTCAGAAGCAGCCGTGTACTGGATGAATTTATCCTGCCTTGTTACGAATAATTCAAGTACTTTACCAAAAAAGTTTAATACTTGAATAGGTTAGCCTGAAAATTCACGGCATTGACGTCTAGCTCCATGATCCGTGGCAGAAGGTCATGTTTTCTTTTTTCTTGAAATTACTTCTTATTTTAAATGCCCAAATGATGGTATTTCAGTATTTATTTTTTTTTGTGGCCCACAATCAAAACGCTGCTGGTAAATGCGACACCTACGTTTCTTTACAGAAACAGATTACACCATGGAGAACGCTTGTCTGTCTGGTAGATGATATACGAGGCCATATTCAGAGCAAAGCCCTCTGGGCTTTGATGAGCAGAAGTTTGGACTTTCTCCTGCCGCTGTAGACTGTACTAACCAGGAGCTAGAGCAGGCTTCAAAGTTTGTCATTGATTTCTGTCCTGTGCTCAAAAAGGTAGTTAAGGAACTGCTGTTCATGCACTGAAGTTCTGTGAAGTCCCTGTCCTATCACCTGCGCATCCAGGCTTTACTTTTACTTTAGGTACCTATATGGGTCCCAATGTACCCTTCTCTCATCTGAGACTAAAGTACCAAGTGAAACAGAACTAGAGAAAACAACCCAAAAGCTTGCTATGGTGTGCCAAAGTGGGATTTTGTACAAGTTGTTACCAGAGGCTGATAAAGCGAGGGGCAAGGTTTAGACCTCCTGGGTATTGTAAACCCTGAGGTATGGGGTGCTTTGCTGAGCTATGCACCTATCCTTCCTGCTTGGTGATGGAGAAATACTAGGCGCCTTGTGTTGGAGAAGTCGTAGCACCAGTAAGCTGACCAGAGAGCTGTGGAGGGTGAACTGGTTGGGACTTCGAGGCTGTATGTATGTGAGGTACTTCCATCCCATCATCCAGAGCCCTGAAATCCTCTTAAGAAATATGTGAGCTGGTTTAATAGCTCGGGCTGCCGCTGGGGAAGCAGAGCTGGCGTTTTTCCTCTGGGGACTGGGAACATTTGTGTGTGCTCCATGCATAGAGCTCTGCGCTTTGCCCAGCACCCGCAGGGTCTCTTCCCACTCGGCTCCTGGGTTCCTACCAGCAGCAAGGGGCGTGGGATGGACACTTTCCAGAACACCTCTTAGCCAGTGGTTCATCTCCAGAATGGTGGGTGTTGTGGGAGGGGAAGGATCCTTCCCTTAGCAGGTATCCAGCTGCAGGTCCACTGGTCACCATCCATGACTTGTACAATTTTCCCATTCAGCTTAGCCATAGCACTTGGCAGGTGGTTACTTGAGTGAAGAGGTGGAGGGCTGTAGATCACAGTTTTGCAGGTTTGCCTGTTTCATAAGGTCAGTTTCAGAGATCTCCCCCCTTTTTGCTGATACCTTTTCACTTGTGTGGGCGACAGTGAGCAAGCTGGCTAGTAATAATACCATTCCTGGGATGTCTGACTCCGCACTAGAAACTTAAGCACTTAATGCAGTTGATTGTTAAACTTCAGGCATGACATTTCTGGCCCCTTGGGATCCAGAGCACCGAGTTTGCTTTTGAGAGTGGGCACGCAGCCAGAAGTAAGGATGCTTCCATGTTTTTGAAGCTTTTCACAATGGTTAGAGCTCTTGCCAAGAATGAATGGTTTCTTCCTCAGTCCCTCTGCAAGAGATCACCCTGGCCTCCGGACTGCAGAATTGCAGAGAGAGGGGTTATGGGAAAGAAGAAAAGCAGGTGTTCTCCACCCTGTGCGTGGTGAGGAAAGATCTAGCTCAAGATCCCATCTTGTAAGGAAAGATTCTGCATGACAAATGTCATCTTACAACGAGAAATGTGGAGCTGCACTGCAGCACAAGCCTTGAATAGTGGTTATTCTGACCACTGCTGTTGCAGAGTAAGCCACACAAGTGGATGCATTCAAAGCACCAGCAGGTACCCATTGTCTCCTGTAAAATATTAATTCTTTATTAGTCTATTCAGATTTCTGTGGTATGAAAAGAATGTTTGTCTTTGGCAGCATGTATGTTAAGCCATAAATCATAGTCCACCGACAAAACTCTTTTTCCTTAGGAAAGCATGATGTAGACCTTACAGTGTGGCTTAAAATTTAAGATGGGCTTTCCTGGAAAGCAGAGAAAGAAGAGCAGAGCTCTCTTAGAGGTGTTACTCCAGTGCCAGCAACTTGGCATGTTTAACACAACCAGTTAATCAAGCTCACTCACGTCCGGATCTCTCACGTCTGGACAGAAAAAAGTTTTTAAATGAACAGAGAAGGTGAAGATCATCATTTTGTCCTTAACTGAGAAGTTGGGAACCCTCATTTGGAAGTAGATCTATCAGATCAGTACTGAAATGGCCAAACACTTGTAGTCTTCATCCGCTGGACTGTTTCAGTGATCTTCGCACAAAATGCCCAAGCAAGCGTTGGTTTGTCAGGATGGGAGGTGTCAAATGCTCTCGATTTTATAACTCAGACATAGATATTTGCAGCAGTGTTCTTATCTAAAAACATGGTGACAAAGTTTATATGCATGGACAAAGCCAGTTGAGGGGTACAGAGCTGCTTCTCCAGGATCTAAAGTAATAATAATATGATAATAATCCAACAAATCAAGAAATACCAATCATCAGGTGAGAGGACTGAAACACTGCAAGGTGAAGACTGAGAGGATAGAAATTGCTAAGGACCCTGGACTTTCAAATCTTCCTCAAAATTAAATACCAATGAATACATTCCCTGCAGGGGAGAATGTATGGTATTCAGACCCGCTCAATAGTTATAAAGATGACTCTTTAAACCATCTGCCCAAGATCACAAAGGAAACTGTGGAAAAGCCGCGACCTGAATCGAGAGCCATTGAGACCCAACACAATGCCTTATTAATAAAGCTGTCTGGTCTGAGTATTGAAAAGATCCTCAGGTGTAGGAAAAGCTGATGGTATACCTGCCAATCTTTCCAGACATTTTTTCTGACGCGTCAGTGTAAGTCGCCAGGTTGAGTTTCAGAAGTTTGCTCTTACTAAAACCCCCGATTTTAGTCTGACAGTTGGATAGCTAAGAAACCACATAGTTCAGCATCAATGAGAAAAAGATATAAAGATGAGTGCTTTATGCAGGAGTTGGTACCTGATTTGCCATATGATATTATCTTCTGGTCGCTTGCGCTCTCAAATAATCTAGTTAGGAATACTTACAGTTTTAGCAATTTAATCCTGATCTGTTTGCACTTTATGGGCCTGATCTGGCAAGTCCACCTTCAGGCAAAAGTCTAGTTAAAGTCGATAGAAGTTCTGTAAGAATAAAGACTGCGGGGTCTGAGACATTAGAATTACATGGTTGGTGAGCATCGTAATAAGGAAAAGGAATGTCACAATAAGACTTTCATAAAATGTTTACATTGTTTTAGCTCAGTGCAGTCATTTCAACAGAATCCTTTCCTAGAAAATATATACATTACGTTAAATCAATTAAGAATCATAGATCAGTGGTTATTCAGCAGTGTTCACATAAAAACAACTTTTTGTCATTTCGTAGTGATTAGATGTTGCACAGTCCTTGCATTTCTAATTACAGTGAGTCCATAAAAGCTGAAATCCCAATTTCTACGATATATGCTAAATGGGCAGCATTTGTTTTTATTTTTTCCCCATCACAAGAAATAACCGCAGTTATCATTCTCATTTAGGGTCGTTCTGACTGTGGGTACATGTACTATTACTGCTGTAGAAGTCGCTTCAAAGTGGCACCCGCTTCAGCACAGAGCCAGATGTTTCCAGAATGTGTGCTGAGAGCATCCCTTGCTATTGCTGCCCAGCGGTACTCAGAGAAAAAGCGCTTGCAAATCTTTCTGCTAGCATTTCAAAATAGCCCTGCCTTGTCATGACTTTCATTTTTATATCTTTGAGTATGCGTTAAAGTTAAGAAAAAAACAGTAATTGCTGTTATTGTGTCTTTGTAGTAGATCTGATACTGAACTGAAGATTAAATCAATACTGTCATTTCTGTATAAAATTTCAGTTACATTTTAAGCCATTATCACAGTGAATGTGCCTAATGCATTCAATTTTACAACAAAACTAATCATTAATTTTATCTTTACTGATGTTAGTGCATATTAAAACATTCTTCAAAACTGGTATTTGAAATGTCAGGTTACTTTTTGCCGTATTTCAGGAGAAACCATATTAAAATAACATCTCTTATACTAACCTAATCCCTTTTCAGTTGTTTCATTCATATTTTGTCCCCTTGCAACAAGGATACACAAAGAATGAGTAACTGTTTTGTCAACAGGGACTATAATGATTAAAATACAAACAGTAAATACGACTTCAGGTCTGGAATCGGATTATAGGATTAAAATGAATGAAAAAACTGCTCTGTAGTAGGATTGCAAAGTTCCAATCAATATCATCCTGTAATAATTTTAAAGGGAAAATGTGGGAAGTAAAGAAATAAGGCAAAGAAAGCCCAACTTGAAGTTGTTAGTGATGCTTGAGTTTCTTGGTTTTTCTTTTGATTTATCGGTAGGTCCCAGCTTGAAAGCTTAAATGTCACCGGAGTTCCGCTCTTTTAATCTATATTATATTTGTTGTGCTGTGTTATTCTGCATGTGCACCGTAAGGGTTAAAGACGGCTGGCCTTAGGTGAACGCAGTGTAAGGGAAGGAGGGACAGCAGGTATGGAGGCTGCAGAGCACCCATCACCTCAGCACCCACTTGTGCCTTTCTGCCCTTTTGAGTTTGTAATATGGGCAGAGGGCGTTGCTTCACGTTTTGGATCAAAGATGTGTTGGAGCAACCTGCCCTGGTTTCTCTGAGCCCATCTACAAGGCTAGGGTGTGGTACGAGTCGTCGTTAGCACAGGAGGCTCATTGTGAGGATGCCTTAAATGATCTTGGGGCCACCCCAGTCCTTCACATGCTGGTGGGCTCTCCCTGCCTGGCCCTGGGCACCCTCGTAGCCCTGTACTGCGCCTTTCCTTACGCTGTCCACCTCAAGTCCCTGTTCTTACGGTTGAGTCTTCAGGAGATCACATCCTCGGGGAGGTCTCCTCGGGATGCGTTTGAGACTGAAAGCATTTGTATGCTGCTTCAGCCTTGCCCTCTTTGCAGAGATCTGGAGGATGGTAAAAATGCAAATGAGTGTTGTTTCAAAGATTCTTCAGGCCAGATGTACTAACCTCAGTATGAAGTACGTTTTCCTACATTTTCCACCAGAAGGAATATCTTCTGGATCATGGGGAAGTACCGTGAGAAGTGCAACCTCTTAGAGGACTGAATTCTGAGCTTTTCCCGTTCTGTACTTATTATCAATGGGATGAGGCAATGTTTTTGTCTCTAGTGATGAAGTTAAGATAGATGAAGGTCTGGGGTGCTTCGTCTTGCGCATCTGTAGCAGGTTGCCTTTTCAAAAGTAAATGCATTTGTCACTTCCTAAAAGTCAAGCCTGCCTGAGAAGAGCTCTCCAAAATTGGCAGCACTTAAACCTACCAGTTTTTGTTTTTTTTAATCTCATGCAAAATGTTAGTTACATCTTTTTAGGCACCTAGAAGAACTCAGCTGTGAATAAGCTAAAAATTTTAAAAAGACATTATTTTAATCAGGGGATCTAACAGGTCATGCCACAAATTGGAGCCAAATCTCTTGGTCATTTTCCATCTGGGTCCAAGAACTGTTACAGCAGCTTGACTCTACATATATCGACATTCAGAAATGAGCCATCCTACTATAAAGGTTTAGGTTGTAGCTGCTACTGCTGCCTGAGATGTGACACCTCCTGTAATTAGAGGCGAGGCTGACTAGGTGCGGCGTGGCATCCTTATGCTGCTCCCAGAGCCGAGCTGCTGCCTCCAGAAACTGGTGCACAGCCCCATGTAGAGTTTCCTGATTATGTTCAGAGCAGCTTGAAGAACTCTGCGCTGTTCTCCACCGTGTTATATCAGCCTACCCATAAACTCATAGGAGGTCAGCAGGACAGAAGAAATTCCTCCTCTGACCACAGGAGCTTCACATTGTACATTTGATGCCTCTCCTTGGTGTAAGAGAAGGGGTTTTGTGCTCTCTTTGAGTTGTTCTTGGACGTACCTGGAACCTAAAGTAAAAGGAACAGAAGCAAAGTCCATAGAATTGGGGGTGGATCACATAAAGTGTCCCACACCCAATGTCAAGCAAGTGCAGCAAAGACAAAAGGGAGGAAAAACAAAGCTTGGAAGCCTTGTTGGAGAGGAGCAGGGCATAGGAAGAAGGTGTAGTGCGAAGTCCTGCAAATATGGACAGGCAGTGCCCACCAGCAGCTTGAAGTAGGCTTCCAGGGAAGTACTTAGTTGAACTTTTACTTGTAGCAGATTGGACGGAATTTGTATTTTTTTCTCCATTTTCCTGTCTTAATCCCTCTGAAAGAAGATGGCAGTAAGCAGTGACTATCATCACAATGCATTTCTGATTAACAGCAAGGGCACAAGGGCACTCTGAAAATAGAAGCAAAGTCGGGATTGTTTTAAATCACAGTGTTGCAGAAGTATTAAAGCAGAAGCCATAATTTTAATGTGTTCAGAAATAAAACGCATGCTACTGTAAACGGTTGTGTACATTCATCTAGCTGCTGCTGCCTGGCATAACCTTTTGCATTAGGTTTCTGTGATTCATCTTTTCTTTTGTTTCAGAGAGTCGAATGATTCTGGATGCCTTTGCCCAACAATGCAGCCGGGTTCTAAGTCTCTTAAATTGTGGTGGAAAACTACTGGACAACAATCACTCTCAGTCCATGATTTCTTGTATAAAGCAGGAAAACCCAAATTATAGTGAAAGACAAGAGCAATGTCAGCTTGGGAAAATGGTCCATAGTCAGACGTCAGACATTTTAGACATAGAGATGCAGTATATGCAAAAGAAACAACAAACCTCAGCCTTTCTGAGAGTTTTTACCGATTCCCTTCAGAACTATTTGCTTTCTGGGAGCTTCCCTTCTCAGAACACCTCATCAGTAAATGATTTTAGCCATTTGGCAGATGTGGATCCACTTTCAACCTCTCCAGTACACACTTTAGGTGGATGGACGTCTCCAGCAACATCTGAATCTCATGGTCACCCATCATCTTCTACACTTCCAGAGGAGGAAGAGGAGGAAGAGGAAGAAGGTTACTGCCCTCGGTGTCAAGAGCTAGAGCAGGAGGTAATTTCATTGCAACAAGAAAACGAGGAACTTCGTAGGAAATTGGAGAGCATTCCAGGTAAATAATCCCCTGCCATATAATATTGTCAGTCAGTGATAAAAACAGTTGGGTAATAGTTTAAGTTCTTGTTGTCTTTTAAGGTTGTAGTGATAGTAATCAAACATTGGAATTTGTCTCCATGCAAAATTCCTATAGCTGTGCCCACTGGAAAATTACCTGCTGATACTCATCCATACAAATCATGAGTCCTAGACTAATAATCTGTGTTCAGGATGGGATGTACTTGTCATCCCAAATTCCAAATATCAGGTGATTTGTCATGGTAATTTCAAACATGCGCTTTTATACCTAATTGTCTGTATTGGTCTTTAAGTGATGTTGCAGCTTATAAACCTAATTCCCTTTTGGAGCTCCTTTTTTGGTTACTTAAAGAAACCATTCAAAGTTGTGTCCCTACTTTTAAACAAAATAGATTTGGCTTTTACCTTGAACAGTATTTCTTAAATTGATGTTTGCTCAGTGAGAAGGATAAATAAATCTCCTCCTGTTCATCTTCAGATAATATCTGAAAATAATCTTGGCAACAAGTTCTCCAGTTCAGCAATACCAAACTGCCGCTTGGTAGAGAGAGGCAGCAGGGGAGAGAAAAGCAGACAGAAAAGCCCCATCTAATAGAAACCCCCTCTGTGAAAAACTTCTCTTGCTCCTTTAAACTTAGGACCTCTCGCTGTTAAGGTGCACTGACATGCTTGAAGAGTGGCATTGGACGAGAACAAAGTATCTTGGACCCATATCCTCTAAACTTTAAGCACAGGCAATAAGTGCAGCTCAAATAATAATACTAAAAGCAAACTGGAATTTAGCAAGGAAAATAAGCACGCAACACACTTCTGACACATCTATAAGTGCTGGGGAGCTGCACCTTTGCTAGCTAAAGTTTGAGGTGCTTAGGGTAGATCCATGTAAAGTTGTCTGAACTAATCCCTAAATGGTAGAAAAGCCATTTAGCATGGACTGCAAGAGAGGAAATGCTCCAAAGCTGCTAACTATGCAGAAAGGAAGAAGGCAGCAACCAACCACTGTCCAAATACATATCTGCAGTTGCAAAATATGAGCAAAAAGCAATCAGTAGTCTTCATTGTTCTTCTCCCAGCTATCCATGATCTGTTATGAATTATTTGTACTACATTGTGTTTTTCTATTGTGCGTTGGTCCTGAGGTGGTACCAGCAAATCCCATAACCAACGTTGTTCAGTGCAGAGAAAACCCGAAGTTTAGAATACTTCTCCCACCTCTCCCAAGATCTAAAGTCACCATAACTCATACACTCTCACTGGATTCAGCAGTCGTTCATACCTCACATGGAAATGCTGTGACAAAGGGAATCGTGTGGAATCGCGCGGGGGTTGGACTAGATGATCTCCAGAGGTCCCTTCCAACCCTGACCATTCTGTGATTCTGTGATTCTGTGACTTGGACTGCTGTTGGGTGCTAGATTAAGAAGCAGAAGACCAAAAATTACCATTAGGGTCTATAATCTGACCTACAGCTTTCATTCAACCACCTATATTGAACCTAGTGATCTTTTTGACTTTGACTAAAGCATAACTTAGATTTGACTCGCTATCTCAGAAGGCTTGGAGAGGCTTGAAGAGTTGGAGACACTGACAAGCAGCGGCTCTACCTCTTCCCTTGACACTTGACTCCAGTGGTTAATTACATTGGTGCAAATGTGTGCCGAATTCCCTGCCTATCTGAAACTAGCTTCTAGCCGTTGGCTTTTATGCTTTGCTCTGCTAAATGAAGTGCTGTATAGGACTTGGTACATTTTCTGGATGGAGGTGCTTACAGATTAAAAGCTGACTGAATTTCCATCGTGGATGAAGTAAGCAAACAAAGCCATTTAGAAGTCCCCAAATGAGTTGAATCCTTCTTTGTAGTTCTTTTCTCCCCTCTGCTCATTTCTTTAAAATTTGGGTACTAGAATTACACGCAATATGTTCCTATCTGCCTGAGCGAAGGTGAATAGTCTCTTTGTTCCCACCCACGGCTGCCCTGGTCATTTGGCCATCAGTCGTGCAGCTGAGCTTCTCATTCTGTGCACGTTTCTTCGTAGACATGTATACTTTGTATTTGGCTGTGTTCATTTACTAAGTGATCTGGATTGCTTTGGCTGCCCGGTTGCCACTGTTTGCTGGTTCCCCAGTTTCTGTATCATCCAGATCTTTTTTTTTTATTGTTTTTAAATTACCTTTGTGATTCTGGTTAGAAATGTTGAATGGCATTGAGGCTGCTGTCAGTCCGTTGAGCCCTGCTAGAGAGACATCTATTCATGATGATTCCCCCAGTGACAGATACTTGAGATGTCGGTAGTGGGTTCTTAATCCGTGTATGCTGTAGTCTTCTGATGCTGTGTGTTGCTGCTCTCTCAATCGGATGACTCACAATAGTAAGTTAAATGCCCTTCAGGGGTCTAGGTATATTACGTCTGTTCAGCCCAACTTTTTCAAGCGAACCTATAATCTCATCAAAGAGTGACAGTCAGGTTAGTCTGACAAGATCCACTTTCCATAAGACCGTTTTGACTGGCATTAATTGTATTCATGTTCTTTAGTTCTTGGTCAATTGAATCCCGTTGTGATGGCCTGTATTTTGCTAGGATTAATGCTGGGCTAAGCAGCCGGTATTTACCTGGGTCATCACAGTTACCCTTCATCTCCCTTTAAAAGAGAGATAAACATACATAAACATAGTCCTTTTTCACCCCCAGGAGTAGTGAAACACCTCATTAGCGGTGTATCAAAGGAAGCAGACAAAAATAAAATAAATGTGCAAGGATGTATGAGTTCATCAGCCAGGGTAAAGCCATCATCAGATGTGCCTGCTGCTGTCTGGCTGAGGTATACAGAGAGGCCTAAAGTGACCTAGGTGTTTGGGGAAGCATAAGGAGCCACAGAAGGTGCCCTCTGATTTTGCTACGTGGTAGGACAGAGGTCTGAGCTCCCCAGGCAGTCCCACAGCCACTGCTGAGCAAGGTTAATCAAACATCAACTAAAGGCATTGCCTGATTATTTTTGTCTCCAGTGCTGATTTTGCTTCAATTAACTGCTGCTGCCGAAGAAGCCGGCAAAAATTTTTGTGGGACTTGAAACACCCAAATCTGTATGGAAACAGGTGCAATGCTCATTCTCTGAGCAGTTTGGTGGGGTTTTTTTGCTGATCAAGATGCTTCTTGCCTCAGGAGGGAGCCAGAAAGCCCTCTGCAGAGTGTTTCAGTGGCGTTTGCCACCATCTATCCCATCAGAGTCACCTCAGAGCACAAACTTGCTTCCCTGCGCACTTACACATCTCATGCTGGGCATCTGCCGGGCCAGGCAAGGCGGTTCGTGCAGCAGAGAAGCAGCGGTGGAGGCTGCTAGGTGAGCGTGGAGACACCTAGGTGAGCGTGGAGACACCTAGGTGAGCGTGGAGGCACCTAGGTGAGCGTGGAGGCTGCTAGGTGAACGTGGAGACACCTAGGTGAGCGTGGAGACACCTAGGTGAGCGTGGAGACACCTAGGTGAGCGTGGAGACACCTAGGTGAGCGTGGAGACACCTAGGTGAGCGTGGAGACACCTAGGTGAGCGTGGAGACACCTAGGTGAGCGTGGAGGCTGCTAGGTGAGCGTGGAGGCTGCTAAGTGAGCGTGGAGGCACCTAGGTGAGCGTGGAGGCACCAAGGTGAGCGTGGAGGCACCTAGGTGAGCGTGGAGGCTGCTAGGTGAGCATGGAGACACCTAGGTGAGCGTGGAGGCTGCTAGGTGAGCACGGAGACACCTAAGTGAGCGTGGAGGCAGCTATGTGAGCGTGGAGGCACCTATGTGAGCGTGGAGGCTGCTAGGTGAGCATCGAGGCACCTAGGTGAGCGTGGAGACACCTATGTGAGCGTGGAGGCACCTAGGTGAGCGTGGAGGCACCTAGGTGAGCGTGGAGGCTGCTAGGTGAGCATGGAGACACCTAAGTGAGCGTGGAGGCTACCGCACCGTCTCATCAAGCCACTGAAGGAGCAGGTCTTTTTGCTGTCGCAGTTTTCCTTCTCATCCTGGAGGGCGAGCTGGGTCGGAGCTGCTCAGTGAGTCTGGCAGGGGACCCGGTGGGACGGGGGGAGGCATGCACCGTGCCCTCCTCGCAGGCTCTGAGGCTCCCGCTGGCAACCCTGTCAAATGAAGATAAAAGCACCAACCCCTCCCTTCTGTTCTATAACCGTCTATGAATCATTTTATCCTTTTCCTGAAATACTTTGCATTTGGGTTTTTGGTTGGTTGTTGTTTTTTTTTTACTTTCCGTATGCAAAAGCCCTTTTAAAATCCATGAGAGTTTGTGGTCTAAAAATAGTTACTGCTGTACATCTTTGCCTCTAGCTCTGCAAAGCACCATTTGCAGGGCTTACAAAGAGACTACCGGGAAGAAGAGTGTTTTCTCAGCAGATGTAAAGGCAATGACTTTTTTTTTTTTTTTTTTTTAACAAATATTACACAAAACATATCCTCCTGTAGCTTTTGGACACAGAAAATAAGATTTTTCCATTTTCAGGACTCTGCCCTGTTGCTGTAGAAGCCCTCCAGTCCTGTAGGGTCTCTTTGCCCATAGCCTGGCGTCACTCTTTGGTAGATCACCACTGGAGAAAAGCAATGACATCGGTGACATATTGCATATGTTTTTGTTGTTGGATTGGGGTTTTTTCCCCCAAAAATATACCCATTTGATTTGACTGAAAGAATACTTAAATTTGTGTGAAATCTTAATTGTTTCAGCTATGGAATAACTGAAGTAAAATTCCTATTGCAGTGCTTTGGTTTTGGAGCAATGTGACATCTTGCAAATTGTGCAGTTTTCCCCAGTGATTTTTTTTTTTAGGCAAAAACATTAACTGAACATTTTCAGTTTTCAATTCAACTGAAAAACAGAGAAACATTTTTGTTTGGTGTATTATTTTTGTCTTGTTTTAAAGAATACTTCAAAGATTAGGTAATTCCTGGAACGAGTTTGGCAAACTTGTCATTGGCTCTTTAAGGTTTTGACACCGTCAGGAACAGAGCAAAGTAATCCATCTATACGAAGAGAAAAATGTCTCCTAATCTCTTTCCTCTGTATAAAAATTACTAGGGCCGTGATACATTCCCAGTAGTAAAATTAAAGACTTATTTGTGAGACTGCATGTAAGACCTGGATTTAGACCCTCTAATATGTAAGGATATTAAGCAGTTCTCCTTCACTATTGTCAGCAGGATTTTCCCACAGCTTTCAATCTAAAAGGGAAAAAATATTTGCAGGTGGTTAAAGCAAAGGCCAGGAGTCATGAGTGAGGGTTTGCGTGGTTTCAATCAAACCAGCCTGAAAGTAGTGAAAAGATACAAATAAGTAAGATGATACAGTGTGTGATAACTATAGTAATTATTCTTCTTACCTCGTTGGCGGGGCAGCAAAAAATACTCCAGCAAACTGCAGGAGAATGGGGGTGAAAAACCCCCTCAAATATAGAGAGGTGATCACCTACAGAGGCAACGTTCGTGGTGGCTGGAAGTAGCCAAAGCAAAGCGGGATTTGCAGGTAGAGTTAATATCAATGTAATTGAAAAAGTTAGACAAGTTTTCCGGGAGGTTTTGTGTGCCCAAGGCTTGACTCTTTTTCGTGACTATATCGGATGATCTAATAAAAGATATTACTTCTCCCTACAAATCCTGTCTCCTTTATACTTTCAGAGCATCGCGTTTCCAAAGAGCCTACCACAGCCGCAGCGTAGATAAAGCAGCCATCAAGGGTTATGACGAACACTTTTTCATGTCCTTTCTTTTTTTTCTTTTTTTTTTTTTTTTGTCCTTTTTCTTGATGTTCACATTTAACCACTTCTTTGGTTTGCCTTGATGTTCGGGATGTTTTGGTCTGATCTCTGGCCTTGTTCTGCTGTTCTGCTTCAAAGTGTGAAGCTACTTTGGGAAGCGAGAGCCTCGAGCACGGTCGCCGAGTGTTTGGCACAAGAACCCCTTTGAATTTGCAGCACGGTTTTGCTTGCAGCTTGGGGGTGCCGGCTTAGTTTGCTAAACCAGCCTGAGTACAAAAACTTACTGAAACACATAACTGCAGCAGACCAGGGATTTATTAATTTGTTTTCTCCATAGTTCTGTGCCAAAAAAAATCCCTGAGAATTTGGGGCGTTCAGGTTTCTTAGCCTAAACTGGGGAGCAAGAGCTGCTGGGAGTTTTGTGGGGAGCTGCAGTTCAGCCTGGCAAGGCTGAACTCCCCCAAAAGTTTCGGTCTCAACTTCGGTTTACGTTTTGCAGGTCAGCACTTGGCATTTTAGTGACACAAACTGCTGTCCCCGCTCCCCGAGGGTTCCTTGGTTGCCCCATTAGTTAGCAGCAGTATAAATGTGTAGAGGGGTTTATCCCTGCCCTAAAGACTTCACAGCTGAAAGAGAGGACAAGAAGAGGTACCTTCTCTTAAGTAGAAGGAAAGCGAGGGAGCACAAACAAAAATAAAAGCCACAGGAGCATGTGGCAGCATCGCTTAAATGAGAGATGCACAGCTGCCTTGTTTAATGACTTTTCTTCTGTTGTTTAGGCAGAGGTGTACATCCCAGGGGTGTACAGAAGGGGCACGTTCTTCTTTCTGGAGGAAACATTTTTGCAAAAGAAAATTAAAAGAAATAAGATGGCTTTTCAGATGCGGATTAACAGAAGTAAAATGGTTTTCCACTCCACCTGGAAAACACAACCAAGAGGAATTTTAATAGTAACATGATACTTGCTATCGTTTTTTTGCCCTTCCCTGCTTTTGGCAGGAAGGTAGGTCAGATTAGCCAATCTTTAACACCCTTCTGCATGTAAGGTCGATTCTTCTGATTTCTGCTGGCTACTCTCGCTGCAAATATGCGCTGGTTTTATGTTACCGTCCAATTACAAACATCCAAATTTGTAGGGTCTTGAGCACTGAGATCAGTTCCTCTTTACTAACCCCATCTCTCCTTGCCCCTCGCTCTTTTTCCAGCTGACTGCACCCCAACAACTTGTCTTCACGGCCTGTCCATGCAGCTTTCACTGGCTTTCAGCTGACTATTGAAATAAATGAGCGTATGAGCTAAAATGATCCAAGTTGTGTTATACTGCACACTTGTCCAAATCTCAGGCAGAGGAGGCATCTCCGTTAACGTTATGAGAAATTCACACTGCTATCTAGTTCGTCAGCAGGTTCCTTATCATTTGTTACATCTTTTTGACAGTCGAGCATCAATTTAGAAATGCCCTGCAATGAACTCGGAGTGAAGAATTGCTCAAGGTCAAGCAAAGGAGGACGCATTGCAATGCTGAGCCAGTCTTAACTAACAGCTGCCGGTTTGAGCAGGGTGGATGTAGATGTACACCCTTCCCAATTCTCCTCCTCGCTGGCGAGTCAGAAGTAAATGGTCTTGAGTGCTAAGGGATTCATCTTCTGCTGTGCAAAACACCAGAACGAATACCAGCCAGTGTCAGCTACAGAGCACAAAAGCTCATTAATGAACAGAATAACCAGATTTCTTACTGTCTGCTTATGGCGCTGAGGCCACCACGGGGAGACACGCAGCCGGGCTTGAGCCATCCCTTCTCACAAGGGCTGTCTGGTGCTGCGGGAGAGGTTGGAGATGTATCTTATTTACATTGGAGATATGCCTTATTTACAGCAAGCCCGGGTATCTCTTCACAGCACTGTGCTTTGGCAATATAAGCAGTCCTGGAGTGTGTTACACAGGAGGCCACATTTTGGGGAGGATGAATGACAGTCCTCATTTTGACAGATACCAATACAAGTGATTGTGGCCCAATAACATTTAAAATGAGCAAAAACCCAGCCCAAACCAGTAATAGAGAAGTTCTTGGCACTTCATAGAAAGTTGGAAACAATTTTCAGAGCCAAAGGTTAAAAAAAAAAAGAAAAAAAGCGAGCGATAATTGGGAAAAACTAAAAGCATGCTGTTGAAGGCCCCAAAAGACTATCTGGGAGGAAAAGTTTTGTGCTGGTTACAAAAACAACCAGCTTAGAGGGAAAGTGAAGGAACATTTATAACGAATGGAGTAGAGAGGAAGTTTATGGTGATGAGTAAAAAGCCGAGATTAGGATCAGTGGAAAATTAATAATTAAAATTGCACCTGGAGCACTCTGTGGAGGTGACATTCTTTCCCTGGCAAGTTAAAGGGAAGATATGGAGTCCTAATAACGGTATCGGACCATTAACAGATAGAAATGGTAAGTTTTGTCAATAATATGCAACTGCTCATTGAGTATTTCTGTTCCAGTATTCATGAAGAGTAAAATGGTGCAGTCACACCAATATGATGACGATGGTAAGCGGGTAGAAATATTTCCCATTTCCACTGTATCTCTGGGTGTTAGCATGCATTCAGTAGCGGCTTCAGGTGGGACTGCCACCTCAGCTGTCTGCCACAACTCCCTCCCAAAGTTGGGGGCAACTGAAGAGCTTGTCAGTCAGCACCAGAATTCCTGGTCTTTTTAGAAATGACAAAGAGGTGCTGATCCCAGCTCAGGTTGTAAGACAGAGCTGTTGAAGAGCGGAGTCAGGAGTCCCTCTTCCAGAGGCTGGCATCACCAGGAGAGGAGCCGCTGGGAGCAGTAACTGCTTGGGCGCACCAGCTATTCATCCCTGAGTGCACATCAACTTCTTACCAAAAACATTAGGCAGCTGCTACCAAAGTGTGATGCTTTCAAAATCGTGAGATTTGGACAACTCATTTCAGGAGCAAAAACAGAAATGAAGGCAGAGAAAGAGGACTCTGACAATGATTTTCTTTATGTTTTAGAATATTTGGGATAGTCCAGAAGACTGAAAGAGGCAAATACTGTACGATTTTTTCTTTTTTTTTTTTTTTTTTTTTTTTTTTTTTTTTAAAAAGGACCCATGAAATGTCCTGGATGATTGTAGGCTCATTGGCCTGATACTGAGCCCAGGCAAACTAGTTGCACAGCTGGTGCCAGCTTCAATTAAGAGAGTACTAAAAGAGAATAATGGAGTTAGTACCAGGCAACATCTTGCCAAATTATGGTTTTGATGAGATGAAAAGTTTGGTTGATGAGGATATTGCAGATATTTAGAGTGTTTCGTAACATATTACAAAGAGTGATTTAAAAAAAAGCAAAAATATTTGTATTCAGGAAATTGCCATGATGCAGCTGAATTCCTGGAGGGATTCTTTGTGCAACGGCTCACTGTTTTTAATATTTCCATCGGTGAAAGAAAAGCATACAGTCATTGCTCACAGCTTGCAAGCGGTGCAGAGGTGGTAGTGAGTGAGGAGGATGAGAGGAGACATCCTTGGCCGAACACGGTGCGACATTACCGCGTGTTGGGGCGCAGAGAACATTGGCTCCATTTGGGTTCAGCCACTGGGACAGGGACACTGAGAAAGGCTTTTGGAGGACGCAGTGGGTTTCCGGCTGATTATGGATGCACAACATGCTTGAAAGGGCTGGCGTGCCGACACATAGGTAGGTGTAGGGATTCGGCTTTTAGCGTGAGCCCGGCATCTCGGGAAGGTGAATGTCGTGCTTAGCAAAGAGAAGATGGCGAAATTGCTTCACCACTAACTATAAGTACGTAACAAGTGACAAGCACTTACTGTTTCTTTTCCGAAGATTTAATAAGACCCAATCAAAGGAAGAGAAAATGCCGACTTGAAAGGAGGTGTATGTTTGTGAGGCTGGAATAGCACATGCTGTAACAACGAGCCAGGGGTAGAAACGGCATCACTGGGAGACGACGAGTTGAGTTGTACTGTGTTTCACCCGCTGGTGCTGTCTGGTGCAAAGAGGATTTAGTCAGGGGAGTTGCTGTGCTGTGTGGCAGGTCAGACTGAGAGATCACAGCCCAGCTTTTGTCATCGGCGCAGTTGGTGGCCACCATGCCATTTATTAGAAATTGGGGTACTCCACAGAGAAAGCGGTGACGAGTGGTGCGGAATCACTTGTTACAGCGTACAGATGCCCTGAATAACAACGAAGTCTTACAGCTTGGCTCAATAAACAGTGAAGACCTGCCACCTCTTACGTGTGTCCTGCTTTGTCACTGCTTCGCATCTTCACAAGAGCAGCCTTCCCCAGCATGCCAAGTCCCCTGTAGCACCTCCTTCTCACCCTTTGGCTCCCACAAAGGTCTTGCTCTTCTTGTCACTCGCTGCAGGACAGGTTACTTTGCCACTTACAGTATCTTTTCTAAGTCACTGGCACTGTCAAAAAGCGAAGGCTGTGGAAACTTCTTCCTAATGGGCAAGAAAATTACTGCCGCCCCGCAGGCTTTCTGCTAAATCATAACTAGCAAGTGTTATTTTGACATTAGCATCTTTCCCGTTGGTTACAGCGGGCACAGATCCCTGTTGGTGATGTCGGTGATAGTGGATACGTGCGTAAGCACGCAGAGAATCAGCTCTCGGGGTTATGATCTTGTTAACTCTCTAGACACCACATCAAAGTCAAAGAAACACAAAATGAATAAGCTACTAGGTTTAAATGATTATTCATCCTTACAGTTGGGAGCCGTATGCTCTTCTAAAGGTACGTTTGCTGCAGGATTTGGAGGAAACAGTTTCTCTTACCTCGGCAAAGAGAATATTTGCAGAAAACTGTAAGAGGGACACAAGCAAAACTGAAGCTTTGACTCTTGGCCTTGTGCTGCCCTCTTTGTGGCTTCCTTTAGGCTTCGGTTAATACAGCAACCCAAAAAGCCTGGCTTTGCAAGTTGGATCTGGTGTTTGAAAGGCTGAGATCATCTGTACCCCCAGCAAACAGTGTGACACACCATGGCTTTACAAGTCAAAAGCGCTCAGAGTCCTCCAGTCTCTAAAATGACAAAAAAAAACCCATACAATTTTGTGCTTGAAACATCACTGCTTTTATGAGGACAGAAGTATTTATAAGCTTCAGCCAGCTTTTAGTACCTTCATATTTCTCACCGGTAATGAGAAATCATTTCCTCAGCAGAATACAGTTAAAGGAGAGCTGTGCTTCACGTGCCGGGGACACAACAGGTTAACGTTC
>NW_009648333.1:1480811-1491411 GCF_000708025.1 Charadrius vociferus | reverse complement strand
GATAGCCTGCAGTGAAATTACTCGCTGTGGGTAAAATACCATCCTGCTGTGAGATCAGCGCCTAAAAATTAGAGGGGTTTTTGACGCATTATATTTTGTTCCATTTCAGGCCCAGTGTTGTTCCACATAATTACAGGTAATAATACTGAGTATGGCTGAAAGCCATCAGGTCACCAACAGGGGCTTTTGCTGATCGAGATAGCCAGAGAAGCAAGCACAAACTTCACGGGCTGTTTTGCGCCCAACTTCACGGGGACCAAAGCAGCCTAAAGCTCCCAGGTGCTGCTGATGCTGCAGCAACTGTGTCCTCGGTGAGCTTGCTAAATAAAAAGTGACACATTTAGACAGGGCAGGAAAGGGATACATCACAAGGAGCTCTGATTTCCTGAGTATCCCTCAACTCTCCTCCAAGTCCAAGTATCAGGCACGTTTTCTCTCAGGCAGTAGTAAAATCACCCATCGCAGCCCCTTCCATCCTTGCTGTCACCTCGCGGAAGATCCAGGATCTCACGGGAGATGCTGGTTACCCGTGGTAGCACCCACTGGGGTGGGAGGTTTTGCTGAGCTTGTCACAGGGTTTCTGATGCTGCGCGGGGCAGCGAGCCTTTGTGATCCTTGTGCCTCTTTTTTGGACACCTACTTAATCAGAGAGTAACCCGTGCATGGGCGTTCCTAGTTTAATCTTTGTTTTGGGCATACCAGACAGCAAACGTACACAGAGTGTAAGAAAAGGTTCTCAAAATGCAATCTTATACTTCAGCCCATCCACATGGAAAAAAAGAAGTATTTTCCTTTTCCCACATATGCCTTCTTCTATATAAAAAACAGGGGGGAAAAAGCCAAATCCTTTTTTTAACCACGCCTTCTTATGAATATCCAGCGTACTAAAATGTTACCTGTGGTTATTTTTCTCCTTTATTCCACGTAAGAACTTGTATTGAATTTTTTGATTGCTGCTATATGCTAAATACAGAGCTCTCATTACAGGAAGGCCGCAGAACATGTCGGTGGGACTCTTAGACTTGACTGCCCTTCTGACTTTTTGAGAATTGAAACATTTTCTGAAACCATCCGATGACACTTAAAAGTGCTTTTTTTTTTTCCTACCAAAAAAAAAAAAAAAAAAGCATCCGGGCTCTTCTGCTCATATGGCAGTGTCACTGTGTAGCAGATACACTGCTGAGACACTGCCCTGGTCTAGCAATAAGCACTGAAGTCACTGGAGAAGTAATCCAGGTACAAGTCACTCGAAATGCTAACTTTTGCCTAAGGCATAACCTCCTATGGCAGGGAGTGATATGTCAAATGAAACAGGAGTAACTACACCGATGGGTCATCTTTACAGAGAAGTCAGCGTGGGGTGAAACGACATAGGGATTTATTATTAATTTCAGGCACTTTGCATGACTTCTGTACGTGGACTGGTGGGTGTACCACCGCTTAGCACTTAGTACAGGGTCTGTTTTGCACAGAGTAATGGTGTTTTGCACCCTGCCGGCCGAGACAGGGGCAGAGCTGCTGCACAGTGTGACTGCCCAGGACAGGAAAGACTGCAAAATACCTGTAAATCCTACCTTCAGACGTTCTTAGTGATTTCAGTGCTTGCTTTCAGATTGCCAGCTTAAGACAAAGCCCAAAACACCACATTTTTCCAGGTGTAAAGGCTGAATGTCAAGAAGTAATAAAAAAATAAATCAAGAAGGAAGACTGAAATATTTTTTCTGGATTTTTAGCTGAAGCTAAGATTATCTCTGAATATTTTACAAAAACAACCCATACCAAGTGTGAGAGTGATAGGGTACCTTACAAACAATGCTTATTTAGTCTTGCACAAGTCACTTGGGTTAATATCTGTTTAATTCTCCTACGGTGTTTCAGGCTCAGGAGAAAAGCACTGTATCTCAAAAATACTCCAGAGTTAATCAGGGATGTGGCAGCATCTGCTTAAGAGAGACCCATAATTGAATCATCCCTAATTAACCTATCACCTCAGCAGAAGGGAATAGGATGTTGGTACCACTACTGAAATGCATGAGAGTGATGGGTATGGAATGGGGGGAGGAGAAAGAGAAAAAAAGCAATTTGCCTAACACCTAGTTTTATAACAAATTTGGGAGGAGGGAGGGAAAAGAAATTAAAGCATATGAATCATTAAATCTCTTCAGTATAGTTAATCAGACTGTAGTTCTAAAATTTTTGAGCATATTTACATGTTAATCAGTGCCTGATTTAGGTCCAAGAAATGTTTTCTCCTTTGTATGGTTTGGGCTGTTTACAGTATATACAGATTTTTTTTCTTATTATCGTTACTGCTGACCTAATTTGTATTTGTATTAATTATAATTTCAAACTAGGAAAAAAACCCTTGAAAACTCGTGGGCAGAAAATAAAAGCAATGTCAGAGATCTCAGCATAGGAAATACAGCATCCATCGTATATTCATTGAATGAAATGACTGCACAAATCAGAATGAGGAGTATTTCCTATTTGAAATAAATCTCACAGATGTGCAAAACAGATCCTGAAGAAGACTGCTTGATTTAATATTATTGTTGTTATATTTTGTGCTAGATAGCTAATATACAGTAATTGCAATTTGTTTCATGCAGTGCCCTGCCAGACTGTTTTAGATTATTTGAAGACTGTACTTCAGCATCACAACCAGCTTATGGTACCGCAGCCAACAGACCATCCGACTGAGGTAGTATATACAGTGAAGACAAGCTGCATCTCTTTATGTTTGACAATTCATTGAAAACATGTAGGCAAATAAATCAGTAGGTGCTGGAAGAATATATTTAGTAGTAAAAATATGTAAAATCTATTATTAAACTGTCATTCTTAGGTACAGTAATCCCCCAAATGGAGGAGACTCATCACTAGTATAATCTAGGATGACTTTACTGAGCAGCGCGTAACTCCCTCCATCGGCACCAGCTGCACTTGCCTTGCTTTGGGTAATTTTTCCTCTCACCTTTCCTCAGAAACGTCACTTTTGTGGGTGGAACTTAGGCTAGGGCTAGCCTGGTGTAAACTGTAGCTGGGTGATTGAGGGTGGCTGCACGCGGCGGCCGCCGGTGCACAGGGGCTGCAGCCCCTGCGTGGGGAGCACCGACACGTCATGCGTATGGACGCAGGCACGCACGTGTCTACGGTTACTGTGGCTCTAACGCAGCCCTGAGATGGTTAACACCGAAATAGACGTTCCTTCAGTTTGCAGCCAGACCCAAAGACAGACTTCTGCAAGTCTTTGGAGTGCTCTTGCTTTCCAGAGAGCATCCCAAACAAAATGTCGAGTGTTGACAATTTTATACTCGATAGGGAGTTTGGGGATTTTTGTAATTATGTTCTGTTTGAAAGTGCTGCAGTGAAAAAGCAGGATATTTAAGTCCTCCCCTTCTCTAGAAGGTAGATTTATCTATCATCAGCTCTGTTGTAACTCACGTTAATTTTGCTCCAGTGTGTTTCTGTCCAGGCTTGTAAAAATGCCTCAAATGAAGTGGTTTTCTTGAGACTTTTCTAGTTTAGACTGTCTGTAATTGAGGTTCTCTCTATCCATGTTGTCATATTGTAGTGTATACATGTCACTGCCCATTATTTACACAAACAAAATCGGAAGAGGGAAGACTTAGGTCTAGTCTGACTTCCCTTAGCCCATAAATGGTATGTAGTGCAAGCCTCACATCGTCCACCTTACCGTAGTTTCACTGGAGATGCTTTGCAGCAGTTCAGGTGTGCATCACTTTGCTCCTCCATTCAGTTTTATCCTGTGCAGTTTGAGAGATACATATATATTTATATTTATATAGATCATTAGCCATTGTCACTCAAATATATGCCAGGGATTCGTTTTCCTTTTTTTAAATGTTCTTTTGCTTAACTAAAATTTTTAGGCACTGTGAAAACTGAGGCTGTTCTGTAATGTCCCACATGGAATAGCTTGTCATGATGTGACAGAATTTTTTATTCAATTAAACGCATAGATGCTAATCTTTTATTCATAAGCTTAATCATGTACAAATACAAGCATGAACGCATTTGTACTTTGGTTCTTCCTTCAGGGTCTGCTTATTTCATTTCTGGAAGGTTTTCTGTTTGTTTTAGTTTAATGACTGCTGGACACACCAAACTGCATCATATATTTACCAAGAATCTTTTGCCCAGAAGTGCTTTACTTTCAGAGGAGGTAATGAAAGTGCAGCTATAGCAGGAACCCAGTAATTGTTTAACAGAGTAGCATAACACTATCTCATGCCTTTGGAGAAGAACGAGGAAAAATATCCTAAGTTTCAGGGGGAATAAGAGAGAAGTATAATAAAATTGGGGCTGAGGAAAATACGCACAATTTATTGCCTTCTCCTCGGTTAATAGTAATGTGAGCTCTCATGAAATTTAGATGCTGGGCCTTTCTGCACCCTATTTCCATCGGTGCGGTACATTTAAACACAGAGGTCACTTTTAGGATAGCTTGCTACTTAGCAAAGCCACACATGAGCATCCATCCCCAACACACCCGAGCAAGCCTGGAGCCTTACCCTGTGCTATACTGGCTTGCATTGCACTGCTTCTGCCTGCCGGGCTCAAAAAGCACAGCAGTGCTTACAGAGTTAGCTGCAACTTGTCCTTTGCACCAGTATCAGTAAGAAAGGTCCTTGCTTCACTACAGTTTGGGTTTTTTTTTAAATAGGGAAAAAAGTACATTTCAGGAATCTAGGGTAGGGAAGTAATTAGCTTTATATAAAAGGGATGCTGAGCTTGCTGCTGAAATAAATTGGTACCAATGTGGGGTTCAGATGGTCCTGTGTATTACCTCTGTGATGGAACAAGCCAAGGAAATACTAGTCTCAGCTCCCACTGAGATGGAGTGGTCACCGTTGCTTCAGCATAAGAGCATCATACACCCAAAGAGCTTTCCGTGCTGCCTCCCTGCTCTTCCTCCCTCCCCAGCCCTTTTGTCACGTTGGCAGAGAACAGGGAGCTGGGCTAGGTGGAGGGTAGTGGTCTTTCCACGGCAAAGCTCCTCAGACGTATTATTGGCTTCCCAGGGGGACACGTATCTGTCAAAAATTAAAGCAGCAGCTTGCATCAGGAGTGGAGGCAGAGGAATTGACCCTTTTGGCCCTTTTGCTGTGGGGGGAGCAGACAAGTGAAGTGCAAAGGGAAAGTCTCCCGTTATAGACAGAGTTGGGCTATAGGTGAAAGGTCTTTCTCTCGGGGATTAGAAGCTTGGATTTACAAGCTAAGGGGTTGAGGTGTTTTGGGGGAAGTATAGGGGCCCATCAGACAGCCAAAGCCCATCACCTCCTTTATATTTTGGCTTCCTTTGCAGAGTTCTGGATTTGGTTGTGGCTGCCTTTGCCAGCAGTTTGCACCAAACTGGCTAAGTTTGCACTGAGGCAAACAAGTAGCAGACAGTCACACAGGCTCTTCTCCCAGTGATGGTAAACCCCTGGGAGGTGGGGATACCCTGAATCATACAAACAGGTTCTCAAAGGACCCCCCCGATCACAGTCTTCATTAAATTCAGCCTTCCACACATTTATCAAACTTGCGAAATAAATAGAAGCAAATACCTGAGGAAGAACTTCAAAGATGCTCCCAAGCTGTCTCCCAGGATGCTTTAATAAATATATGAAAGGAGGTCCTTAAAATAGTTTTCAGCTATCAAAGATCTGGGAGCGAGGAGGAGAACTTTGCAACAGGTGCCCACAAGTGCAGTGTACGGGTGATTGCCTCTGTTGAGCATCAGCCCCACGTTTTTCTCGTTCATTGTGAATTCCTATCAAAGCTGGGGGCTATGCAAAGCTTTTACTAATTGAGCCCCCAACATGATTGCCTCTGTTGAGCATCAGCCCCATGTTTTTCTCGTTTGTTGTGAACTCCTGTCAAAGCTGGGGGCTATGCAAAGCTTTTACTAATTGAGCCCCCAGATTTATGTGTTTTAATAAACAGGTGTAGCTGTAGATGTGAATGAGTCTCTAGGAGGGTGTGGGTTAGGGGTTGGGTTTTGTTGTGTACTTCAGTTACTTCAAGTATATTAACAGTATTATCTTACTTTAATTGGATAATCCTGAACTATAGCATTTTGCGGGCAACAAGAATTAAATACAATTTAGGTACAATTGACTAAAGAGGGCTTATAAATGTGTGTGGATTACAGGACTCCCCATAATTAGTCCCACAGCATTCATTTAACATTGGAATATTGAAGCACACAAATTATAAAGGTTAAAAGCAAAATTTCTTTCCAGCTGACATGGTGGCATTTCTGTAAAGCTATAATTTGAGTTAATACGGCATTCATTAATAATAATGAAGCTTTTAGTTTTCATAGTTCCTTTATTTATTTTCTTTATATTTTTCACAGTAACATAACTGCTGTCAAGTTTCAGGTGTGTTCTACAGAAGTAATAAATTTATTATAAAAATAGACCAAAAGAATCACCTCTGAAGTAAACTGTCAGCTGTGATGAAGTGATCCATTTGATCTCGCTCTTCAAAGACCCTTTTTATGCATTTTAACAGATTAAGAAGAAGAGTTATACTTAAATAGTATATCCAGTCCCCTGTTCCTAACTCTTTTTAACCTGCTTGTTAAAGTGGAGATTATCAATAGCCACCTCTCCAAATGTATTTCTTGTATCTTACCAAATCTGAGTTCTAGAAAATGGAAATGTAATTTTAAAAGCGCTCGTTCTCAGTAAGAGCAATTACGTGTTCACTTCAGGATGTGTTTCGCTGTCAGTATCGCGGCTAGTTAAAAAGCATATTTTTTTATTGCAACTGACATCTTTACTTATTTGCCTTGTAAAATAAGCAACGGAAATATTTCACTTTTTCAGGGGAGCAAGCAGTTGCTGAACAACTACCCTGTCTACATCACTAGTAAACAGTGGGATGAGGCTGTAAATTCTTCCAAGAAAGATGGACGACGGCTCCTTCGCTATCTCATCAGATTTGTTTTCACAACCGATGAGCTTAAGTACTCATGCGGCCTTGGGAAAAGGAAAAGGTCAGTGCAGTCAGGAGAGACAGGTCCTGAAAGACGTCCTCTGGATCCAGTAAAAGTAACATGTCTCAGAGGTACTGCATCTTTTCGCTCAGTGTCCACCATATGTGATCTCATTTCACCACATTGGCTCTGGCTCAGTAGAAGCATTTGGCTGACAGTGGCAGAACTAGAAGGGGTTTCAGAGGCAGGTGACAAGCAGCCAGAAACCCTCCACTTTTTTTTATACATACATACATACATACATATATATATGTATGTATGTATTATATATGTGTATATATTACTTTTTTGAATGGGAAAAAACAGGGCTGCTTATTTAAGAGACGATACAAATACGCGGGCACATGACACCGATACACTTGAAAAGGCAAAGAAGGAAAATCAAACAATCCTTTTATCCTTTTGTAGTAAACCAACAAGTCATTCTTAAACACTGCAAAACAGCAAAATTAACCAAAGGAATATTGATAGCCTAATGCATAGTGCACGTGGCGCTCAAGGCCATGGTGCCTCATTGGACCTAAAAGCTAACCAAGTTTCAAAACAGGTTTGAACATTTTGTGAGGCCAAGAACATCTACAGGTTGAGTAGATACAAAGCGTATACAAATGAGTTGTCAAGGTCTTCTTGTTTGGAGCACTGACACAACATTGAGTGAAAAAGTAAGGGAAGAACTTTCCCCCACGTTTAGTCTCCAAATGAGGGGGAGTTCTGCAATCATTACACCGTGTCAGAGAGTGAGGATGTTGCACAATACAGGGAAATGGTCTAGACTGAGAAGAATTCTCTATTAATTTAAACTGGAAGAGGGCAGGTTTAGATTAAACATTAGGAAGATATTTTTCACTCTGAGGGTGGTGAGACACTGGCACAGGCTGCCCAGAGAAGCTGTGGCTGCCCCATCCCTGGAGGTGTTCAAGGCCAGGCTGGATGGGGCTTTGAGCAACCTGGGCTGGTGGGAGGTGTCCGTGCCCATGGCAGGGGGGTTGGAACTCGGTGGTCTTTAAGGTCCCTTCCAACCTAAACCATTCTATGATTCTATGATTACGGCAGTTCATAAATTTCATTTCCTAAAATTGTTAGAAAGGCCTGTTACTAGACTTTATAATGACACATACAAAATAGGACCTTTTAAAGCCCGGGTAAAAACATGCCTGTGGTATCAGCATCTGCATTTCATAAATGCGTATGCTTATCATTTCTTTAATTAACTCAATTTATAGTATTTTATGAGCACATATTTGAAATACAGGTTGACCTGACTTCAAGAACTAATCAGTGCAGTGTAAAAAGTTAAATTTTGGTCAGTCAGCAATAAAAATATTTTTAGTCAGTCAACTGGAGTCCAAACTGGTTATATACATCAGACGGAATCTCTGCCCATCTAGGGTAAAAGAATTCAACAAAGCCAAGTAGGTCAGACTTTTAGTTGGGGTACAATGATGTAACGAGGTGATGAAATCAGATTTTACATATAGCCAAATTTGGGAAAGATGCTCGTTTTTTTACTACAAAGGAAGCTGTTAAGCTGTTATGTGATATTCTATCAGACCTTATACCCTATCAGAGCTTAAGAGAAGGGCAAGTCCATTGCACACCATGCTGCACAGAGGTCAGGAGCGAGATTCAGGGTCCCTGAAGTTCTGGAAACTGAAGGCTGAATACGAGCATATTAACCATTTATAAATGACTTTCAGTTTCACCTAATAATTTATGCACAATCAGAGAGTTAATACCCTTTTCTTCGCCTTTCTTCCCCCTGCCTTCCACCAAGACTAAAAGTAACTCCACCTGCAAATGGAGTTTTGCTTATGGCCGCTCTCCTTTCTGGGGTCCTGGACATACAGAACATGTGGAGTGCTCCTTGGGAGAAAGAGAAAGGCCAATTTCCTTAATTTCCACAGGCTTGAACTGGAATCCAAATCGTTCAGTATCTAAGGACTAGTTAAGAAAGCAGAGTAGACAGCTCTCCCTTTGGGCTTTCGTGTATGGGTGCGAACGTGACAACTCTCTCCGGTGCCACGAGTTAGCCACTGCCTTCTTCCCATTTGCAAGCCAAGGTAACAAGTGTCTGACTAATTCTCAGCATGTCCAATTACGCCTTCCCACCATAGCAGGGAGTACAAACTGCTTCTGTCTCTGCACTCAGGGTAGTTTCAACATCTTTAAACATTTTTAATGTATTCCCAGAACAGACTGATGTCTGGAACCAGCTTTAAAACAGGCTGGCATGCTTAAATTACAGCATTACTCCTCTACGTGGTAACCATTTCTCTGAGAAAAACGCCAGGCTGTGGAGCGCCACGTGAACATAACTAGGTAGGAATTACTGTCGCCTGTGTGGATTTCTAGGGAAATGAATTTAAAACTGAGATAGCTATCACTTTTGCAGACACACTGCTGGAGGAGCTATGCAAAAATCATGTCCTAATTGTCCAACAGATGAGATACCTTGCAGGCACGGGAATTCACGTAAAAGCACAGCATTCCCTGGTCTCGAGATGTGGTGACAGTAATGAAGTTACCTTACGCCACTTATTGTGCTGTTGGCTTGTCAACAGTAGAAAATAGAATTTAAAAATATCCTGGGACACACAATACCGCATGAGGGAATAACTAATGCTACAGAATAAATAAGAAGCTCGGTTTCCATATGAGGTACAGTGTATCCAATATATCTAATAAGGTGCCCTCACATTTAAAATCGTATTTGGATGTGTCAAAGTCCAAATACACCTATTTGAGCTACATCTAGCAGTTAAAACTCCAGAATTGGTAAGGCGCCTTCTGCAAGTTTAGCATATTGCCTGTCAAAGAATCTGAAAAAGAAATTATAAAAAATGTAATCATCACATATAAATAGCTGTATGTGGAAGCAGCAGCTACTTAAATAGCCAGATTACATGCAGAACAATTCATTTTCTCCTGCATTGAAAACTACTGCGAGTCTCCCCAAATTAGCCCTCTCATCTCATTTAGCTATTTCTAAGGCCCATTTAGTCTCTGAAAAATAGGTGTCAGATTCAGGAAGGAAAGAGTGGGAACTGAAAGGAAAGATACTCCAAACAGAAAGGAGCACCAAACCCAAATAATGGTAGTGACATTTTCGAGCAGGCTGTGGGCTACTGCAGCCTGCAGGTGTTGAAGCAGCCAGCAGAGGGAGATCGTAGAGATCACGAGAGTCATCACCTTAAGGTATAAATACACAAGAGGTTTCGGATGAAATACATCCTGGTTCACATTAACTTTTACGTGTATTGCACACGCTGAATCACAGCCGTCACTTTGAATTAGTTCTTTTTATTTCCACAAGAAGGGATTTTATCTCCAGGGCCTGTGCATCACATAATTAGCTCGGGTGTAAAAACATACACTGCATGTGGAGAAACACACCTGTACAGAAAAGAAATAGGTCCAAGTGGCATTATCATGGCATCCCCCATAAGGCTTTACTTCTGCTTAAGTAGAGCAGTAATGCCCCCTTTCTTATTTCCCATGAGCTTTTGATGCCTGGGCAATAACAGATGCTGTAAAGACAAGTTGGTTTTTATCCTTGCATGTTTTCCTGCAGAGTTCATTAGGATGCAC
>NW_009648333.1:1409408-1480783 GCF_000708025.1 Charadrius vociferus | reverse complement strand
AAAAAAACAAGGTATTCAGTGATGCAGTAGGACACGCTCGTCAAGGGCGCGCGGTGGGGACTTTCCTTCACAACGGGAACTCGTATTACGAAGGGACTGACCATCCAGGATCACAGGATGAAGTCTTCAACAGAGGTATGCAAGACGGATCTGGCGATTGATGGCAGTGAGAGGAACCTCGTACAACAGTAGCAACCACTTAATTTAGGAGAGACTATTTGTTAAACATACTTACCCTGCTGTCATTTAAGAGTCCAAAGCATGTTTGAACACATACTGCATACATTTCAGCTTCCCCATCCTACCATGTCCCAGTGAACAGAAAGAAATCCATTTCGAGACCTGCTCAATGGGACTTCTCAGTGCCTATTATTTGCAAATCCTTCATAGCACCCTCAAAGGGAAATTGCGGTTCATTTCATCTAGTTCTAGAGGAAAGGTCATTTAAAAATGATAAAAATGTCAAAAGAAACAGCAGCTACCATCTCGTCTGCCTATTGATAACAAGCCCAGGTCTGGACCCAGAACAGCTGGGTACTATTTGCTTTCCCTGAGTTGGAGATGTAAGAACAAGTCTGCACGCTTATAACAAATAAAGAAATAGTCTCCTATTTCTTAACAGAAAATAACATAATTATAAATGCTACCTTAAAATGCCACACAAGATGGAAAATTCAGGGACTTCCTTCAGCCAACTCTGCCAGGAAATTAATCTTCCCGGGTAAAACAGCAGCACTCGTCAACAGTAGAATCCTTCAAAGACCCAGAACAATAACAGGCACTTCTAATAGATAAAAATTGCTTTGTATATCAGAGACACACTATATTTATCTAGATTTCTAGGAGATTAGAGTTGATCATGACAGTTTTCATTAAAACAAGATTGCTAAAAACAAATTGCCATTTCAGAAGACAGGTTTTGCTTTGTCTGTTCCTATTCTGCAGCTATATTATGTAGCTTTAGAGGCTTTAAATTGCCTTTTCTTGGTTTTGTTTTCATTTGTGTTTTATATCCATTCCTTGAAATAGATGAGGCAATGTGCTGGTCTTAACAGTCAGTGGTGCATTCAGGGAGGGGTTGGGTAAGAAGAGCCTAGTTTAGCCTTCTGTTGTAAGTAAGCATGGGGTCCAGACTAACTAAGAGCTGTAAAAAAGATCTGTGCTAGAGCAGAAGCCAATTCACGACGGCGTATGACATTGCAAGCAGATGCCAACTTTAAAGAAAAAAAAAAAAAAAACCAGTCCACTGACAAAACATTCATTTTAAAGTCTTAGGAATCTGTTGTCCCTCCAAATTGATGCACTCCAGAAGTACACAATGCCAAAGAAACGATACCCTTTCCTTTCCACGTCAGGGTGTTTCCATCTCCTTACCCTTGTCCGGTCGCTCAGGCCAGTGCTGGCATCCTACAAAGCCTGAACCAGCTCTTGTTGAGGCAACGTTCCCCCACCAGCAGGTACAGGGAACCGGTTTTTGGAAAGAAAGTTCACTCTGCTTTTGACCATCCTTAGTGCTACCTCATCAGCGTTGACTCTCCTGAACACGTATCTCATACTCCCCAGCCTTCCTAACCGCCTTCTGCAAGCCACGAGAGAAGCTACTAATTGTTCCTTTTACCTTTCTCCTCTCCTTCCTGACCTTCTCCCTGTGTGTGCGCCGGGCAGGGCAGGAGACTCCCAACCCCTTCCCAAAAAGATCAGGAAGGTCCCTCTGGGGTGAGGAGCTCCTCTAGCTCCAGCATGACCGCAGATGGAGGACTAAGGGAGTCTCTCAAAAGGTCAGCTCGTCCACACGATAGTTTCTTCCCGCCATCTGCCTCCTCTTTGCCTGCGGTTGTGGCCAGTCTCTCACGGCCAACCCACGGAGCGTCTCGGGACACAGGCTCCACCGCACTCCCCTATAGACGGGACCTTGCTCAGCCAGGATATGCTTTAGGCCCTTAAATTTCCAATACCTCTGATTCATTTTATTTTTGGTGATTTTTGAAAGGGGGTTGAAAGGCACTCGCTATCCCCAGAATAACTCATTTAATTTCCAAAAGTGAATGAGCAGTTTAGTCACACTGGGGCTCACCGGGCCAAGGGGTTTGGGACAGCATCCCTCACTACAGGCGGGAGGTGACTTGCTTTGAACGGTCAACGGTGCATGGTGGCCTCTGGAGGAGAAACTCGGTGTATAGAAACGTCACGGTACAGATAATCCTATAGTAGCTTTTCAGTGTTGAACTTACACTTTTTTTAAAAGAACTGTAATAGAAGATGTTACATTGCTCAGATGATGTAAGTCTTGCCGGTCTGTGTTTAATGTGGTGACACTTGCCAGAACTACTTGGTAAAACATGTCAGAATGTGTGAGTCAACATTATACTGTAGATTTGTCCACGGCAATATGTATCATGCTGTGTTTTTGTAAACATTGTGGTGGTTTCCTTTCAAGTGTTTAATCGTATGAGGGTAAAAATACAAACGCTTCATTTTTAACAGTCACAGAACAGAATTACTGGACTGGACAGACCTCCCTTACTTAATAACCTAAAGATTTGCTGAAATAACTAGTAAGCCTAGCTTTATTTTTAGTGTACAAAGTGTAGCCAGCCTGCTGGAACCACTCACAATCCTCTGCTGTCTTATTGTGCAAAATAACCAAATGTATAGTTTCATCCTGAAAGCCACTTTGGCACTAGAAATGGCTTTGCAGGTTTGGACCTTTCTTTAGGAACAAAATTTTGCCCTCAGTTGCTTGTGTGCACTGGCCAGTGACATGAAGTGTAGTCACAGACAGACCTTAGCAGATGCCAGCTCATCTTTTTTTTGTTCATGTTTGGTTTTAAACAACAGAGTACAACAACTTTCCTGGGTTGTCTGTCTTTGTTTTTAATTGCCATCACAGCCACTTGACTCTCAACCCACTTTGTTTAAAAAAGCAAAACAAAACAAAAACCACCTTTCACAACCACTTATTCTGATTAATTTCTTCATGAGGCATTATAAATCCGTACACATTGAAGTGTCTATATATCCACAAGATGTTAGGTACAATGCTATGGGACCTGAAATAATAGATAGCACGTACGCACTTGCAGAGCGAGATACGCGTATTTAAGCAGCGTGCTTTGTAAGTCGGCACAGCTCTTCTCAGCGCTGGATGCAGACGGCAGGCTTGCGACAGAAGGAAACTGCTATCTATCATGTCACTCCAGAAAGTCCCAGGAGGATAGAGATCCTTGTCTTATCCTTCCATACTCTTTAATCTTACTGTCATTTATGTATCTGCCTTCCCTCAAACTTTGTGTAGCAGTACCGCACGTCCATCTGTGCCAACATGCCTTCGCTATATTTTCTATGACAAATATTTGTGGAGAAACTGTGATTAAAAAACCATTAATCCTGATATTTTTATTGTTATGGTGTAGTTAATTCTATGAATACTTTCTAATGATGATTGTACTGTGTAGAGTAAGTACAGGTTAGGGATAGACCTTTACCAGATATTGTACAAAAAAGTGCATAGTGTAATATAGACTAGTAAGGTTTTTGTGACAATTTCTATAGGATGTGTGAATTGTTTTCTATGTGGCAACACACATTTCTTTTAAAGAATATAAAATCTTAGAGAATTTTTTAAACAGTCAATATTTTTTAATTATAAAGACATTTGTTACCTACAGTTTACTATTTCAGGTGTTAATTCTAATTTGAATATTGGTTTTATTACTACATACCTCCAGTTCCATTTGTTCTGTTGCATAAAAATGCACAATAAAAGTTAGTCTCTGGTTAACCCGTCTCTCTTTTTCTCTACAGGCAATGCGTCAACGTGACACCTGTCACAACTGGCTCTCACTATAAATATATACGAAGTTTTAGATGTAGATTTATGTAAGAGGTTAGAGGGTTGTCTTTTGCATTAAATGCTTGTTCACTATGAAGCGCCAGCAAGCGCAGTAAGAGATTATGAAGAATTCAACTATGAATACAATATAAATCATTTTCACCTCAAAATATAATCACATATATTTATGCGCCAGTTAAGAGAGAAAGACCGCTCGCAGAAAGTACCCATCTGCAATCCTAAGACCTGGATTTTCAAGCAGTGAAGTTTAAATCCCATTTTAATTCAAAGTTCAGTGATGGCTGAATGTCTCTTGTTCTCTTAAACGCTTTAGAAAATCCCGACTCCAAATAATTTGTAGAGGAATTACAGTGACAAACACCCGCCACGGCAACCCCTTCTGCTGGGCTGGGCAGCGAGACAGGCCTGACCGCAGGCTGGTGGAAGCCATTAGAAACAGCTGCCAAATATTTCGATTTTAAAACAACACTTGTGCAAAACTAACTGGGGTGGTATTTTCTAGATCAGGGGCTTCAGCTGACTGTATTTTTGGGGAAAGTCCTCATTAGTGAACAACTTCGTTAGTGAAACCCTCAGCAAAATAATTTCAGATGATTCTGCAAAATGTACGTTTAAAAAAAAAAAAAAAGTGTTAATCCCTCTGGGAAAAAAAAAAAAAAAATCACAGTTAACTTCTCTTTGGAAAGCTCTGACTTTTCACACTTGTGGGCAATGATTTGAAACCTCAGAGGGTAGAACCAGAGGCAGAGCGAACGGGGATGGGCAGTATGGGCAGGGAAAGCTGGCAGGGGTGTAGAGCATGTAGGTAGGCAACCAGAAGCAGCAAGTGGGCTTTTGGAGCTTGGCAAGATCCCCAGAGAGATTAGGTCCAACAGCGGAGTCCATAAGAAGCGCAAGAGGTAGTGACCAGGGCAGGACAGGCAGGGAGAAGGGGGAGGAGGTCCCTGGGGCCAGGGGAGAACCAGGCCTGGGAAATGGCTGAAGGGGAACATGCCGCATAGCTGGGGGAGTAATTCAGTAATGCCGCATTTTATCACTTCCACCACTAAACCCCTGTTAAGCATACTGGCAAGGCAACAGTAAAACCATGCTCCTGCTTGACCATGGTGCTGGTCCGTTCAGAAGCGTGGTGCACCGCTGCTGGCAGTTATGCCTGTGCTCAAGTACCAGGATGGACCTTAAAGGTCTTCTTCAGGGACAGGTCAGCCATTGAATATTATGTGTACGACAGAATTTAGCTTTTACTTTGTTTGATCAGAACAAGCTCCTGTGCAATCTCGCATTATAAAAGTCTTTGAAATCATATTTTAATAAACTAGCCCCCAGGAGTTCGGTTAGGCGGGAATTGCTGTTTTCTCTGCCACCATTCCTCCGCAGAGGCACCTCCGTGAGCAAAGCCAGTAGAAGGAGCAGTGTCAGAACAGGAAATACTTCCATCACTCCGAAACTGCCATCGGAGTCCCCGGGAACACAGCACGAGGTGGCATGTTTCAACCTTCAGCCTGCTGTGCCCAAAACTGGGAAACTGAGATAGCTCTACCTCTTTTCATAGTGTTTTTGTGAAGATTAGTGCTCAAGAACACCAGGCTTTAGGGATAAGTGAAAGAAAAAAGCCCCTGAAGAAGGTAATGAGCCTGCATGTAGAGGAGTTTGAGTGCGCGCAGTACATGAAACCAGTTCACAGATCAAATGATGAGGATGAAACAAAATACCAGATGACTGCTGATGAAGGAGCAGCATCCCCCCCATAGCTGGCTGGGGCACTGGGCAACAGTAGCCCTGTAGAGAGGTAGGGACTCCCCACTGCAGCCTGGAGTCCATTGGAATACTGGGCAGGTCTCTCTATACAACCTTACCCTGTGAATACAAAAACCCTCCTCCAAAGACCTTTCAACATCTGAAGCGTTCAAAATCAGTTTCTTCTGCAGATGTATGGTGTTAAGGAAAAAAAGATAACCACCGGCAGATTAATTACCTGAGTCAAGAAGGAAAAAAAAAAATCTGACGTGAAGTTACATGACAATGTTGGGAAAAATAGAAAACCTTTGTCCTTAAAAACACTTTAAACTCTCCCCTTCATCTGGCAGATATAACTGACACTACTAAGGCAGTCTTTGTAGAAAAATGGAAAGAAACGTGTTTGCTAAAGACTCAAAGCTATTTCCCATTAGAAAAGTTAATATTAAATTTAGTTCCCATTTAGGAACAGGGTCAGTAGTACAGCAGAAAAAGTCTAATTAAACCTTTCAAAAATGCTTTGTTGTAATGCGAGTGAAAAACTGAAAAGTCTTCCTGCAAAACCATGTGAACCTGAAAGAGCCAACAACTGAACTGCTTATTGAACTGATGGAAAGAGGGATTTTTTTATTTTTTTTTTCTGAAGGATAATCCAAAACGAGAAGCAGAGCAGCAAGCAGCCTCTTCTAACACAGCCTCTTGACAAAAGGAAACAGAAGGAAACACCCAGGCTACCTTTCCTGTCCACAGTATCAGGAAGACAGTTCCAGGGTGAGGGGGGGGGGGGGGGAAAATAAAAAAAATAACCTTGGCATGTTCAAAAAGCCACCAAAGGCTAGCCAGAGCATCGCTGTGCATCTTCCCTGACAATCCATTAGTGTTCAATTGCCTACTGAGCAGATGGAGCTCTTCGAACAGACATCAGAATTACTCTCCTCCACCAGAACCCTTTGTTTTGAACCAGCTGGAGACTGAAGGTATACACTGAAGGTCAGAACCAAGGAACTGAGTGCAAGGCGTAGAAGGGAAGGACAGAACAGGTCAAAGTCCACTTGCATCACACAGGTCTAGCTAAAGGCAGCAGTGATGTCCTTTGCCAGCTTCTCTATGGGTGGCAAATTCCTTTGTCAGGCTAAGAGGAACTAAAAGGGAGAGGTAAACCTTACAGAGGATTCCCTTTTTAAAGGGTAAACTTCAAAGGAAAGATTTTACTCTCAAGTTCCTTCTTCTTTGTCCTTACACATTTGAAAAGTTAGATTTGGTATAAGACCTTTAAAAATTATACAGCAGCTTTTAAATAAAATGTTCATTTAAGTACTGCTTAGTATTTAATACCAAAGTGAACATCTACAAGACAGCATAGGAAAAGATAGTAAATGAAAGGACATTCTCATATAACAAGGCTTTTTAACCTTAGAACAGGCTTTCAGTGGTATCCAGGTGCTCCACACCACCCTACTGTAACTCCTCTTAAGGGAGAGGAACTCCGATCCCATTCTCCTTTTCGCTGGTACTAAACATACTTTTCATCAGTTTCACGCAGAACCGAAAAGTGAAGTTTCAGTTCCCATTTAAAGTCAATAGTGAACCTTCCAAAGGCTTCATCCCATTCTCTACTTCACATTTTGAGCTTTGCATGGGATTTCCCAGTCAACATCTGACCGTCTTCAAAACTGATGGAAGAGGCACATGAGCAACACATCCTTTTCTTTAGCTTTAATAAAGTAGATAAGCAAGGTCAAGAAAGTTAGACATCATCTTC
The DNA here is from genome assembly GCF_000708025.1 of Charadrius vociferus. NCBI lineage: Eukaryota > Metazoa > Chordata > Aves > Charadriiformes > Charadriidae > Charadrius > Charadrius vociferus. The sequence continues at coordinate 1,473,431 of NW_009648333.1, read as the reverse complement.
CTGAACACTGTTATCTATTCCTCTCATTCTCTTAAATAGAAAGGAGTTCCCTTTTTTGTGAACTAAGATGACTGGAGTATTTACCCATTTCCTTGGATTAAAACCTAAGCTCTTAGTGGAAGCAACAGGTCTGAGCTGTTTAGAGAAGCTGAGGACAATTAGGTTCTAAACTATAGCGTGGCTTTCTTTGACAGCAAAAAAAGGACAAATGCCCTCATATTTCTGCTCAGAGAGAATTAAGAAATGTGAATGGTGTATCTATTCAGGAGCTTCACTCCAGCAGAAGTTGTAAACATTTGGGGTCACAAGGAGGCCTATCATGCAAATTTTGCATAACCATGACTTGCAAGAGGAATATTTCCTCATTCAAATTCAACATTTACCAAAACAAACATTATTTCATATCTATCACCATGGGACCAAATCTTAAAAGGCAGAGATCTCATTTCACATTAAAAACCACCACAAATTTGGCAGCTCCGTCTCTCATTCCTGTCCCGTTTCTCTCTCTTGCATTTAATAGACTAATACCTGCTGAAGGAAATTAAAGGCTACAAAAAGACTTTTCCCATGAGAAACTTGTCCCCAGGACTAGACTTGGGGTGCTTAACTATTAGAAGCTGCTAAGCCCCAATTCAGCACCAGAAGAACTGAAGGAATCTAAATATTTAAAACAAAAGAAAACAAAAAAGATTGCTAGAGAACTTGGGTTAAGTCAATACAGGCAATTTACTCGAGGCCGAGCTGCCCGGGCTTCTGTGAAATTGTGGCAGAAATTGTGTCCCTTTCCTAAGGTTTTCAGAAAGTTTCATTCAGATGGTAGAAAGGCAGGTTTACTTTCCATGCTCTTTTAATGAAGTCCCCCATAAAATATGTAGGAAAGAGACAAAATTGATTCTTGAAGAGAACTGTTACAATCATCTCCAGCCAGCTGATGGCAACAACCCGTTACCGACCATTTAATACAATTATTTAAGAACAGCCCTTCAACAAATATCACAAATGGCAAATAAACAAAGGATTTTGAAGTATCCCAGTTGACATTATGGGAAAAGACAAAGCACTCTCCCTCTCCAAAGTGGCTGAGACCATCTGCCAGGTCCTTCAGACAGCCCAAAAGCCAGAGCCGAATATTTGGGCTTGGTATCAAACTGACAAGGCCCTGAAGTCTGTTACTCCCCTGCTCAGGCAGATCTTGTGCCATTCAGCTCACTAAAAACTGTTGGTGACGGTATCACCACCCAAACCCAACGTTGCTTAATGTGAGAGACGAGTGGGACATGCGGTCTTCAACAGCCTGAGCACCACACATTAATGTCCAGTGTGTTCCTGCAAAAAAAAACCTTGAGAAAGGGAGTCTCTTAAGAGAGAAATCCCTATGAAACCAAACATCTTTAGCAATCAAGACACATGCTGCCCATCCAAAACCTGGTTACTGACAGTTTGATTTTCCAGAAGTCTTATGATATTCCGATTTATTTTTGAATGCAGAAAACTGGTATCAGAAGCATTATCTGCATGTGCTGACAAATCTGAGTCTTGTAGCAATCTGAATTGGGTCAATCACTCAGGTCAGATGAAGAACAACCTTCTCTTCTTTCCTGAAGTACACTGCTTGGCACCCTTATTTCTCATAGCTGACACCATAGAGAAAAACTCCAGTTTTTCAAGTTTCTCCAGTTCATTGCCCAGGCTTCTTGCATTTTTGTTTCTTCTTTACAGCCACATACAGATTTATTATTTTTTTAGCCCAATTAGAAGTAGTTCTTTCCACAACTGGATAGATCACTGGTTTTTGTCAGTATTAGTGATAAAAAAGAGGCACACTTCAATGAACCAGACGTTATGTTAAGTCCTTTCTAAGCTAATTTCACCTGAATGATACCTGGCTTTTTGGTTGGTTGGGTTTTTGTTTGTTTGTTGTTTTGTGTTTGTTTGTTTGAAGATGCTCAGACAGCTTTGCTGGGATTGTCAAACTACAGTTATTACAGAAGTCCAATACACAAACCCAACCTCTTCGAGAACTTCTCCATACCCTTGACTACACACAGACGCACAAGCCATCTCTCCTACTACGTTTCTTCACATCATCCTTAGACCTGTTTGGGCTACCAGTCCCGATACTGGAGCCAGTGGCGGTGGGGCCTCTGAGCCAGGCAGAAAGAGCTTACTCTGTACTGGGGAAGCTACCGCACTCTTTGGGAGTGAACAGGATGAGAGGCAGAGTTCCTGGTGAAGTACGGCAGTATTGATAAATACAGCTTGGGTGAGCTAGGCAGGTGCTCAGGTACTGAGTGCGTGCTGTTTAACAGAGCGTGTGCTGCCAACAAAGGCAAATTGAGTAACTAGTACAAATAGAGGGATGTAACCTTTGTTTTGCATCCATAAAATACTGTTACATGCATTTTGAATTCAGAAACGTAGCAAATCGTCATCGACTGCCTGAAGCCAGTGTTATTGCTTACCTTTACAATATATATAAAATTGCTTGAATTAACAGAACACAACCTTTACTGGCTATGTAACATTTTACTGAGTAATTACAACTTCCAGACATTTTACAGGATGTACCAAATTCAAGTATAATTACAAAAGAAAGAACATATGCAGAGAAATATTTAAATGTCTACACCTCACAAATCAAAACGACTTCCCCATGCCAATATGAAGTAACCAAGACACAGACTGAAAAAGCCAATACACCAAAAAGCATCAGAATGGAGGGGAAGAAAATGCCTTTGATTAAAATACTGCATCGAAAACCACGTTTCAACTTTGAAAGTTCTACCACCAGTGAAAATCCTCACCGTTGACTTTCAGATTTAATACAATTTTGGCAATAGCCAAAATGCTTTCCAAATGTTTTAGGCATTTTTCAATTGCTTCTCACATAGTTCTTCAGCATCTTTAGCTTGAAGAGAAACTTACAAAAAACCCCCTTTATATTACATCATGTATACAATATTACTTTTTTTCTTCTGTCTTCATATTTGAAGCAGCTGATCACAAACTCAAAAGTTTTTATAACCTAAATTTAGACTGTATTTAAAATCAAACATATCCTAGCACGTGGAGCTGTATTCCGCTATTTTAACAGACACCTTCTCCTCTTTTTTTCTTCTGTCTTCATATTTGAAGCAGCTGATCACAAACTCAAAAGTTTTTATAACCTAAATTTAGACTGTATTTAAAAATCAAACATATCCTAGCGCGTGGAGCTGTATTCCGCTATTTTAACAGACACCTTCTCCTCATAACAGTACTATGAATGCTGGAAATACACTAGCCTGGTCAAATTGTTGTAACGCTTATAAAAAGTAACACAGACCTTTTCTTTTAATTGGTGGCTTTGATTTACACATAAAAAACATTGTCCTCAAGAGCCTCGTGTAATATAGAACAACAATTTTCTGCCTATCTACTATAATCTGTATCTGCCTGTGATACTTAAAAAATGCACATCCTTTTCACATTATGTTTTGAATGTTTTCTTTAACTGCTTTCAAAATGTCGCAATTTAACAAGAAATCTTGCTTATCCACAGACATTTAAGCAACTTGAAAAGTACAGACTAACATTACAGTCCATCACAAGAATTCTGTAGACGTTAGAATACCGCACCTTTTCTTTTTTCCATAACATCTTCAGTATGGCGCTTCAATCATTTTCTGGCTGAAAGAATCAATCCATTTTCTCTTTAATTCACTCCAGCTTCCGCTTCCACAATTAAAATTACTCACCCTCCACTCACCAAATACATACCTCACCAACCAAGCTTCAGACTGAGATTGCACCATTGCCCTTCGCACTAAGTTTTCAGAGGGCAAATAGGTTTATACCTGCGAGACTGAATAGCATATTAGGAAACAGTGAAACTGAGGCACCAACTTTGATTACAGGAAGAAAGATGGAGTTTTTGCTGGGAGTGGGAGGGAAGAATCACTCAACTATCTGTATATTTTCTAAAAGAAAGAGGATGTCATAATACATAGTTTTATGCATTCTGATAAAAAAATAATTTCTTACTGTTCTTTTCCTTTCCAATCATCATTTCCTATTTCTGCCCACATTTTTTAGATTATGTTAATCTTTTCCTATTCTCAAGTGCTCAACACCTTAGCTTTTTTCCTTCCTTGTATTCTTTTCTTTTTACCACACACTTTGTTACAGTTTCTTTTCTTTTGCTTCAGCAAAGCCTGATTGACTGCCGTTTCTATAGTCCATACAGCCACTTAGAGCTCCTGGCACATTTTATTTTCCTCAAAGGACACGCATTTCAAAAATCTCACTATTGTGCTTTAAAGTCTGGGATTCCTATTTCTTTTTAAATGAATTAAAGATATAGTCTACTTTTGATCTTAATTATTTGTATCTCACTAACAAGAAAGGAAAAAATTACTTATTTAAGCTACGCAGCCCTTCTACAAAAATATCCTTTTGATACACCTCAACTTCTCATATACATTAAGCAGGTAAACTGCAAAAGAGATGTTAGTTGTGCTCTCTATTCGGAGCTAACAATAAGAATAGAAGCAGGACAATACTGAATCTGGAAGAAAAAAAGCACCACATTGTCATTTTTTATCCAGTTCTGCAATGCAAACCTTTAGGCATGCACAAAAGTTCAGGTTTTGTACAGGAGTCAATATTAATCAATTGTTCTATTCTACCAAGCCAAAATGCCTTAAGAACATATGACCATAAAACGAAATACTTTTCTTTCAAATCTTAAACAATATGCTTCTGTGGATTCTTTTGTAAGAAACACATCTAAATCAACTTTAGAAAAAGGGTTACCTAATTGAGAATTTTCAAAAATTGCCACACTTTCAATACACAAAAGCTCAAAAACTCTTTGCAGGAAGCCTGTATTTGATGCACTCATCATTACTAGGGGCACTTCCATAATGCATAATTTTTTCTTTGTTACGGAAAAAAGATAAGCCAGCTAAAATGACAACTAATGAGGAGACTGCAGAATTGCAATCAGTGTACTACCTAGACAAAACATACCTAAAGCTCTTCCCCGTACTCCCCCTTATCAAAGACAGGCCAGTAAAAATATCTCAATAAAAACTGACTCTCCACATATAGCTGAAAAAAATGTACCTGCCAGAATCAGAAAACTCTGGTAGTTTTGCCTAACATGGTTTGTAGCTTTCAAAGCAGCAATCACTGTTGCCAACTATCAAGGAACAAGGAGTACAAAATCCAGAGACCAAGAGTAGCATCTAGCCCTGCTATTAAAAACATAAGATGCTCATAACGGCTTCCTTCTCTAAAAGTAATTAAAAAAATAATAAAATCTGTGGGAATTCAAGGAAGGAGAAAAGCAGAGGCTAAAACCTTCAGCTTGAGCGTGAGTCAGAAGATAAAGCATGCAATTTGTCCTTAAAAAAATACGTTCTCCTGGTTCCCTGAGTCCCTGCTACTCCTACAGCAGAACACACAGTCTCTGCAATACAGCAGCCCACTGTAGTATTTACTACTACAACATACTTAATAAATGCTTTAGAGAAAGTGAAGGGGTAGAGGGGGACCATATCAAATACTGAATTGCACAGTGTATAAAGGAGGCGATTTAGACTTGAAATTGATTCATGGGGGAAAAGATAACTACTTCAGAATTTTATCTTTTATAGAAAAACAAATTCTACAGGAAAACAGGCATTATTAGTGTCCAGCCAACTTTGACTTAAAATGTTAAGATCACTCAGTATGTTGGCACACTAAGACAATTTTTTCAAACATCGCAAGTTTTACAGAATTATTGTGCGGCATGTAAGCAATCTTTCACAAAGCAGAGGGCAGTAGTAGTTTGAACACAATTTGAAAAAACAGAACCTGCAAGGCTAGTCTACAAAAATAAATTATTTTAAAAGATCACACCTTAATTGAAAAAATCCTACAATGTAACTTTCTTGTTAGCTAAATCCTCACTCCTTTTCCTTAAAAACCAATCCAAAAGAAAGACTATGTAATTCCATTTGTGATAAAGACAAAGTGTGGAGGAAGGGATTTTTTAAGTTTTCTTTAAATCTGAAGATTCTATCATGTAAATGATAGCTAAACATTTTCCCCAAAAACACTAAACCAAAAGTAAACTAAGTACTGGACCCACATCACCTCAAATCTTAGATCATAAAGACAGTTCAGAAAAAAAAAAGCAGTAAAAATGGCAAAACTGTTAAAAACAATCAGCAAATTATAATATATATTAAAATGTAACAGCTTGGAATTACTTTTCCTTTCCAACCTGAGAGGCTCAATGAATCAATATTTTCATCCAACTGCAAGACGTTTTGGCAGTATGTTGTAAGTTTACACCAGTCTGCTGGCCTTTTTGTCGTTCATCACCAGATAATTTTTAAAAATTGAACTAGGTCCTCCAACTATGCAACTATTATGTACCCAAAAACATTCAAGTTCTGGCTCCTAAAATTCAACATAATGTGATGTTATAATCAATAATGTAACTGGAAGACAAGGATCTGAATTTTACCTTGAAATACAAACAAAAGGCAGGTGGATGGGTATGCTTCTGACTCAGATAAGGAAATTAAGATCAGAATTCATACGAATTACATCTCTGATGAGTAAGAAAACATTTTTCTAGGCTCTTGGAGCAGATGCCCTGTAAGAATATAAATTCGTGCCTCCTCTTAAACAAGACACGGGAACACTTTGGTGTGGAGACAACATTTACAAACCTCTCAGTGAAATTTCTGCCCTGAAAAGTGCATTCTCATTGATCAGTAACTCCAGCATACAAACCACTTGTATCACATTGTCTGTCTCCACCAACCTCCCTAGTAAGAACATTTTCCCAGTTTTACTTCTTTTCAGGTTTTTAAGATTTCTTAAAATGTTTATTCAAATTCAAAATTCACATAAATATTCTAGGAAGAAGGAAAGAGGTTATGCATTATCAGATTCCAGTGCTCTTCATGAATAAGACTAACATCAGCAGAGTGCATACTGAGATGAGATGAAGTCTACATGGAAGGGAAAGGAGAAAGGTAAATGCTTTATAATGTGCTAAAATATGCCTTATTTACTTGATACAGTACACCTCCAAATTACCTTTAAATTGCATTTCAAATCATCAAGCTTAAATATACTAACTAGTTCTACAATAGGAGAAAACCAGAAAAGGAACCCTTCTTGTGGATTAGCCATAATAAGCTAATATACTATAAAGAAGCCCCCAGTGAACAGGAATTATGGACAAGGGTACAAGAGATCCCTTCACCACAATTACTTCACTGTATGTGAAGTCCCATCTGTAACTAAACTCTGGAATGTTTTTTTGCTTAAAAAGACCAGAATGCAAAGTGCTTTGCAGCTGTCAAAAGGCAGGCTATTTTAAATTCTTGTAATTCACTGGTAAGTGACACCTAGTATGAAAAAAACATTCTAAAAAGCTTTTAGTCAAATCTGGACATATTGGTCTCCACAATTATTATTTGCTGCAATGTTTATAATTTATCTGGACATATTGGTCTCCACAATTATTTGCTGCAATGTTTATAATTTAATCTTAAATTGATTTTTGAAGACTTGTGTTTTATATCAACATTTCTTCTTTCAGCAAGTCAGTCATTACTCAGCAACTGAGTCACTAGGAGGGGCTTACTACCACCTCTCACCCATGCGCAATTCTCATTTTACTGAAATATGTTAAAGTGCATAAAGGATTTTCCTCAGAGTTATTTATATGCAGTTATTTCACTTATATTTCAACTTGCACGACTGGTACTCATCGCCTTATTAGTAAAGGCTGAGTCTCAATGAACCTGGTACAACTTGGGTGCCTACTGCAGAAAGCCTTGTGGTTGATTATATACAGTGCTAGAATTGCATATTTTGAAGTTACAAACTCTAAGCACTTATCTCCAGATGGCTGAGAAAAACACTGATAGCTTTACTTTCCTAAATAAGCAAGGTCAATTCTTAACAAACACAAATTAAGCAGTTTAGAATTCAGATAACAGATAACATGTAGAGGTAAATAAATTAAAAAATACAACGTATTCATTTGTTTAATTATAAATAGTTCTAATACATTTTTTACTATTGTAACTTCCAACTTTCACCTTCAAGGAAAGACCCTATCTGGCAATACATCCTATTAAAAGTATAAAAAGCCAAAAATGCCAGGTAACTTTTAATAAGCACTACCATAAATATCTCCCAGATTATATCTGAAGATACTCAGAAATAAGAGAACAAGCGTCAAAGTAGGGGAAAAAAAGAACAAAATTTAAACAGAGGAAGTTCACTGAAATCTCTACGCAGTAATTTCTTCACAGTAACTTAACATACTCTGGCTAACCCCATACAGCTGACTCCACTGAGGAGAAAAACCTTATTTTTCTGAAGTGCGGTTAGTAATCACAACAGTGGCAAAAAGAAGGTTTCCAGGTCATGGTACTTGAGAGAAGGCCAGTGCCTGTTTGAAAGAATTCATCTCATAGAAAAGAAAAAAACTGTGAAACAATCACACAGTTGAAATATTACAATTAGTTTAAGGTTGGCAGGTTCCACTGGAACAAACTCTTCCTAGCTAATCTTAATATCTCCCAAGAACCTTTAATGATATCTTGAAAGAAACTAAAGAAGTGCAAACTGACTGCAAAGGGACACAAATGGAAAAACTAAGTGTGTTGTATAACTTCAGGCAGCTATATTTGCCTAACTAAAACCTCAAGTCTTAAGTTCTGAATTGCAGTAAGTACACTCTGACAGACTTTCCTGTGGAATTTAAGTCAAGTAGCTTTTAAAACTGATTTTGCCATGTAAATTTTGTCCGCGAGACTAGCACTCTTCCAGAAACAGTGCTAACAGTCCAGGAAGCCTACAGCAAAAGTAAGCGAGGTACGGTGCTGAGGTCACTGCAACTTCAGAAGCTCTTCAGCCCTTTACACGACTTCTTTCCAAAATGGTAGCAACCTGAAGATTTCTTCTGCCAAGTCTATAGTATCTCCAAATCCACATGACGAACATCAGGATTTCGTTGCTGAAATAAAATTTAAAAAAATACATTTTTATTGAAAAATATTCAAACACATTTTTACATATGGATACAAATAATGTATTTCTAGTATGATGCTGGCAACTGGATCACAAATCCCCTTTTCTGGTAACATAGGGATAATTTTAAAATGAGAAATAGTTTCAACAAACATTGCCTATACTGTAAGCAATTTTTTGAAGGCTAAGTCATGTTTTTATTTGCGAATACTTTTCAACATCACAGATAAATTAGTTCTTACGCTTTATAAAGTATGAAGCAGCTCTCTTGATTTTAAGGCAGCAGTTCATTTTTATATAAACTGTCCAAATAAACTTTCTTAAAGTGATATATATATGTGTTTAACAGATATATAGGAATATAATAAGACTGCTGAAATAATTTGTTCTATGCCATTGAAGCTATCTGTAAAGATTCAAAATACTGTTTCTATTAAGAAATATGCATTTTCTGATATTGTAGAAATATGTTATCATCATTACACGGATTGTATAATCCATGAGAGGTTTACTGAAAGTCACTGCTTCAAAGTCATCCAGCATGTGAATCTGACTAGCATATTTAGTAAAGCATATTCAACAGCAATGCAATCACTGAAATCCCTGCTTATACCAAAAAACAGTATTCATGTTTATAAACTAATTAGTCACGATCCTACTCCTCAAAAACCATGAAGAACTGGATCTGCTGGTGCAATTAAACTCAAAAATAATATTTTGATTTTTAAACAGCACCACTCTAGAGACAGAAAATCACAGAATCTTCAGAGTTGGAAGGGACCTCTAGAGATCATCTAGTCCAACTCCCCTGCTAAAGCAGGATTGCCAGGAGCACATTACTCAGGACTGCATCCAGGCGGGTTTGGAAAATCTCCAGAGAAGGGGACTCCACAACCTCCCTGGGCAGCCTGTGCCACTGCTCTGTCACCCGAACCCTGAAGAAGTTTTTCCGTGTTTTTGAATGGAACCTCCTACGTTCCAACTTGTGCCCATTGCCCCTCATTCTGTCACTGGGAACCACTGAAAACAAAACTAGAATATTTATCAAATGTAATAAGCAAAGACAGACATGCTCTTGAGCAGTGTGTCCTGATGACAGGAAGAGGCAGTCATGACTGGACGGTACGTTTGGCAGGCAGTGTAGTTATAGTTCTATATTCATGCCAGAAAAGGTAAGATTAACAGCCACAATACAATTATAAAATTAAAAATGGAAACAATCCTTCATTGCATCAACCAAAGCGTATTTAAATCTCAGAACAAAAAAAGTAATGATAAGAAAGTTATGACAGGCCTATAAAAGTAACACTACTGCTTCAATAAGAGCAAAAAAGTGTTGAGTAAAGCCCTCATCACACACTGATATATTTGACACAATGCTGAGTACCAGATTTAAAAAAAAAAAAAAAGTTGAAACTTGCTTCTTCACAACCAAAACAGATTTCAACAGCCTGTAAGTAAACTGACATTCTGACAATACAGTAACAAAGACACGATCAGGTCTCATTTCATGAAAATTTGTTCTACGGTGGTATAAAACTGAACAAAATAAGTAACAAATGGATCAATGGCAAATTAAGGGTTGGTGGCTAGTCAGAAATTAGTTAATGACAATATAGCAAGAAAATCTGCATTAGGATTATCAACCTCTTCCCCTCTCCCGGTATTTACAAAAATCCCCAAAAGTAGAAGCAGTGATATTGTTTAAAATGTATCACAGAATAAGCACTTGCTAACAAGCAGCTAAATTTTACCTTTAGGTCCTTCTCAAGTCTGTCTACTTCAGCTCCCAGTGTGTCAATGATATTCTCACCGTGCTTAAGCATGAAGGCTTCCAATTCTTCAAGGGTTTTCACTTGTTGTATTTCCTAGGAAGAAAAATTTAAGAGGTTGAGATGAGGGAAAGAAAAGAAAGGAATAACACTACAGGGGGTTTTCCAAGTGGGGGAAAAACACCCAAACCAAACACTTTTCAGCTTTTGCCATTTCCTTTCAAAACGTCATCTGTTCTTAAGTCTCAAAGACACAGAAAAGTAGTATCTATTCAATGAAAACAGCTGGCTTACTATTACACCTGCACTCAATAGAAAACCTTTTATCTTTAATGGATTTTCTCCTTTATTTTCCAAATCAATTTTGAGATTTTCATTCATTTTCTAGAAGTTTCTGGGGTATTCCTTGCTCAGAGCAAGGCAGAGCAGGGTACCCCTGTGTATTCATTCCTCATTTTCATACATTCTTGCTATTCTTTTACACTGCTTACGCTGAGCATCCCATTACCAACCCATCTGAAAATCCACCAAGATTACTATGAATGCTGATGTCAATACAGCTCCTCCATAATATCAAAAAACTTAAAGATAGTTGATAGGAACCCGGACTAGGAGACCTATAGCATACGAGACTGAAAGAATGAGGTCAAGGAAGACAGGATGCTCTGTTCCTCTCTCCAAAGACCCACAGACATCAGAAGCACCACAGCAAGCTGGCCAGAAGCCATTTGCCTTGTAGTATCTCAGCCATAATTTAGACAATACAGCTGCAGTATGTTTAGGGCAAATAGGTTATTGCTAACAGAGTAATTATTAAATAGTTAATTCTTCTTGTGTATACAACTACAACACAACAGCAATTTCTTTCTCCCCTCCCCCTCTATTGCTCTAAACCAGAAGAGGAACAATACAATTGAGTGAGCTTAAAAGATATCCCAATCACAATAACCTGTGACTACAATCACGGCAAGTCTAACAAGAAAAAGAAATGAGATTAATCTGAATGACAGCATTTCAATAAATATTTCACAACTTTAGAAAGAGTAATGTTGATAACTGCTATTTGAATGAGCTAGTTATTTGAAAAACTGTAGATCAAAAGGCAAGCATTAAGTCTGCCCTTGACTTCAGGGGGCTGAGTCCTGCCGAAAGCAGCTATCCTTCAGCAATGGTTTTATAGCTGACACGAGGTTACTACATGAAACTACAACGACCTGTGTAAGAAATAGCTTCCAACCTAGAAACAATCAGGAATAACTTTCCCAACAACACTAGTTGGAAGAACCAGTGAAGGTTGCATGCAAATGCCAAAGGGAATAGTGGATAAAGAACAACAGCTAACAAAGCCTTTGAAAAGTAGTGTACTAAACAGCTGTAACAGCAAAGCAACTGAGACTTGGCAATATAAAACCAAGCAAACCCGCAGTGCCTCAGCTGTACAAAGTTGACAGCACTCTTCCTCTCAAAAATGTGTTAAATAATCCAAGAAGAGATCACTTAGTGCACTATATATAATATACATACACTCTTATGACATTAAAGGGTGGCACATTTCAAAAACTGGGACAATGACTAACGCTTTTAAAAACCACAGTAATTTAAATAAAAATTCAGATAACTTCAAAGTCATGTTTAACGGACAGGCATAAAATGCAGACATCTGACACCTACTCTGCATTTTGAAAGGGTAGCGGAAAAATCTTGTAGCTACTGGTGAAAATGGGTAAGCAAGCAAAACATTTTGCCCACTTAAAACTCTCCTGGTAATTTAGATAAATTATTCTTTATTTTATACTTCATAGCTTTGCCATGTAAAATTCAGCTGAAAGCAGTTTTGCATTTCTATATTGAAGAGAGGAATTAAAAAAAAGCTGCTCTGAACTATCTAAACTACACTAAAATCAGAGACAGACACTTACTTAAGGGTGATTAATTGTTAAACGCTGTCAAAATGCTAAGTCGTGTAATGCAAACAATCCATATTCAAGCCTAGTCTGAATAGCAGGACCTGTAAACTGTAATATCGCATCTTCAGCGCCCAAGGTGAATGGCTCTGCCAAAACAGATTCTTATTCTCAGGTGACAGGCTTCCAGTTTTAACTGGAGATCTTTTAATTCAATTTAAAAATACTGGAATAATTACAATCTTACCAAAATTATTTTGACCAAATCTGCATTTTCCAACAAAAAATTGAATTAAAAGTCTGCCCTCCTCCTACCCAGGCCCTACACAACCCAGAAGTGGGTCTATTTTAGCAGCACGTAATATGATGCTGTGTACAGATATTTAACACACTAACACAAAGTAAAAACATCTGCAATCCTTCAAAATGAAGAAGTGGAATACATCTCATCTACTTGGAAATCTTGGTTTTAGACGTACTTGAAATTGGAAAGTAAGTATCAAATACTTGAAGTTACAAAATCATTTTTAAAAACATACTTGTAGCAGCAGTTCAATGTCTTGTTTTTCCAGGTAAGAACGAGTAACAACCCGTCCATCAAAGTCTACTTCTGCCTTGAATCTCACTTTGCTCATTCCCATGTCTGTGGCTTTAACATCATGAATTGCTCTGAAACACATAATTTTTAAAGAAAATGTAGAACAACATAAAACACACAACTAGCTAGTTTGACTTCTGATGTTAACAATATCATCACACTAAAATGATTGTGTAGTTTTAAAAGGTCATTGTCTGTGACTAATGTATCCTCCTTTTGTCACCATACACTTCTTCCACAGGTATCTGCTACATCAAAAGTATCCCACATCTATAAAGGGCTCAGTGCAATAAAGGACGAACTACAAGAAGCATCACAGATTTAGAACTAGACTAATAGTATTTAAAAACAAAACAAAACCAGTCCCATAATAGAAAGTGAGAACTTCCCTATTCTGAGCTAAACTTTTAAGTTCAACTTACTTGCTACTGCACAGATATTTTTATGCGTATGCACGCAACTACTTAAAAATATTTAAGTACCCTCAATTCTGAGGTGAAGAACAATAATCTTTTGCCAATTACTGAAAACACATTGCAATTATAGAAGTGTCCTTTCAAAGTTACATTTAATATAAGAAAGTTGCAGACATTGTGCTTGGAATTCATTTTTGATGGTACTGAACTACTGATCACAACTAATCACAATACCGCCGTTTGTAAATGCTGAAAATGTGTATTTATTTAAAGGTTCCTGATAGACACTAGAACAGGAATATTGTAATATTTTTGTATTTTGGTCCTTTGAAAACTTCTGTTTTTCTATAGCATAGCTTTGTTCCCGTTTGTTAGATAAACTCTGTGGTGTGTGAATATAGGCAGTAAACACAAAGCCCTCTAATTTTCAGCAAAGTTAGGACCTGTTGTGGTGCATTTCAACAGTGGAATAAATACAAAATAAAATCCTTTTTTTTTTTCTAATTTGATTAACACAAACTTAGTTTATCTTTAAAGCTAAGTAGAATTTAAAATTGCCATGGCTTAGGAAATTTCCACATTTTTCCATAAAGGCCAGAAAAAGCAGAGATTAAAATATGGGGCATAAATCACAAAGAAGTTTGAAATTTTTGAAATGCTTTCTTCTGACATTTCTAAAGCAAAACAGCAAAACAAGTATCTGAGGTCAACTATAAAATATTCCAAAGACTTTGGTTTTATTAACAGAAAAACGCAATCTTCACAAATTTTTAAATTCTAACACAAAACCTAGATTCCGCAATAAAGCTCCCTCGATGGCAAGTACTAAACTTTCTTTCCATTCATTTCACTAAGTTGTGCGATTTGACAACATCTTTCAGTTTAGCATGCCCTTTGTCTTAAGCAAATTTACTCTTCCCATCTAGAAGTGTTTCTTCATCTGAATGTTTATAAATTAGAACTAAGTTCACAGGGGGTGCAGGAAGAAAGCAGAAGCCGTATTTTGGAAGCAGCCCACTACAATGAACAGTCTGCAGAGAACAGGAGGCAGAAATTTAAGATGAACAGCCACAAGAAAAGTTTATGGAATATTTCTTGTAATATTCAGGGTGGAGGAAGGGTAAGCACATTAAAAAAAAAAAGAAATAGAGGATGAACTAAATATAGACACACCAAAAAATACATCTTAGTAAACATTTAAGCAGATTAGAAGAACTATCAGCTCACTGGTAGCAATAAAGAATTTCCAGCTCCAATCAAATTTACACAGCTATTCTGTGGGAAGCTACCAAATCCAAACAGTATTAACTGCAGTAACCTAACTGGCATCAAACTACCTCCCCACACAAGAGGGTATTTAAGATAAGGGATGTGGTTCAATGAGGGTTATTGAAGAGAATTTGAATCCATGTGGTTCAAAAACGTTGAAGATATATCAAGTGCCTATCACAGCTAAGCAAGAAGATAACAAGAGATATTCGAGATTCTCATTAAGCAGTAACTTGATAACAAAATTCAGCAGAATGTAAATGAAAAAAAAGTCTATCTTACTGCTTATAATCTGTCCAGGAAAGATAAGACTGAGTCAGGAGGAGAAAAATCACTAATAATTCAAAAATACAAATGTGCATGCTAAAACTTAAGCTACAAAGCTTCCTTGTGGAAGCTTCTGGATGGCTAGTAGACATCATCAATTCAAACTAGGGAAAAGAGCAAGTTTCACATTAAATTAAAATTTGTCAGAGGACGTCAAGTCCTTCCCCCCACCCCCCTCCAATCCAGATTGACATATTTTCCAGCACAACAGTAGCACAATTACCCAATAGCTACTACAATGAAGTAAAGATTTAAGATGAAACTGTCACTAAGAATAGTTTATGCTTAGGGATCCATGATTACATTCCATAAGAACAGAATCAGGACAGTCTGTACCACAGCATGTATTTTATTTTACAGTTCTGAAAGCCTAATCTCCTAGGCTTCAGTTAAGCTGAACACGAGACAGATTTAGGCACCAAAGGTGTGAATTAAAGTTAAGGATGGAATATTTGTGTAGCAAAAAAAAATAAAATAAACTAATTTTCCAGCTGAGAACAACTCTGAAAGCCCATTCTGCATCACAAATGAAATAAGGGCTACAACTAGAAATTACCAAGCAAAATTAAAAGAAAGGGGAAATAAATAGCTGTGAGCCTGAGAAAGAAATTATGCAGCCCAGCAAATGGATAGCAGAAGCATAAAAGAAGGCACTGTCTGTGATACAAACCAACATATTTTTTTTAAGTATAGCAGAAACAAAAGATAACCTGGAAACAAGCCTGCTACTAGATGGAAATGGTAAAATCGTTACTAATGACATAGAATATGCAGAAACATGCAATAAGCATTGTTCTCTTGATCTAAAAAAGCAAAAATGTATTAGTACAACAAAACATTTCTCTATTAGTAGCAAAGAAGCATACTAGATATTTAAAAGAAAAAAAAAGCTTCTAATTCAGCAGGCTCCATAACCTGCATTCAAGAGTAAAAAGAACCACAAATAAGTATGAAGGCCAATTAATTTTTCATTCTGCAATACTAATGCGAATTAAAAAACAGAGAAGATTAACAACAGTGTGCCAAAATTTAAGAATGGAAAATGAGACAATAACTACAGACAATGTTACCTAACAACTGAAGGAAAATAGTGAAAAAGGTAGAAAAAAAATACATTAAGAGCATTAAATTCCCGTCATCAAGGTTTTAGGGAATGCAGCTCTTGTCAAACAACCCTGATAAAAAAAAAAAAAAAATCCAGATTTAGCTGAAAAAAAGATCAACAACAGAGAGATTATTTTAGTAGTACAGTAGTCAGTATTGCCTGATAAATCAAATACTTGATAATTAGCGGCAGAACATGATGTTCAGGCAAGCTACTGCTAGAATAGTAAGTTAATAAGTGGTGGAGTTGATGGGAGGCAAATATCAGGACCTCTGGATCCTTTGGTCAGTTTGGATTTAACATACCTTCTGATAAACACTAAATGATTCCCTAACATATTTCCTTTGTATTTAGCAGAACACATCTGAAAAGAAAGATTGCAAATCCTGCCGGAAACATCAAGGGAAGACTGTTCTGGGAAGCAGCAACTGCAAAAAGAACTGCATTGAAAACTCAGGTACAGTTTGGTAACTGAACACCCTGAAAGGTTAAAATAAAAAGAGCAAATATTAATCACAGCTGTAGAAGCAGATGAGTACTCAGAAGCTTTTTCTCTACGATTTGGTGTCAGTAGGAAAAATATAAGAGTAGGACATACTACTACAGAACCCCATTTAAGAAAATTACAGAGTCTGAACATTCAAGAAAAAGCTTAGTCTTACAAGCCCAAAGCTATGTTGATGAAAACATACAAGTAGCCTTTTGAAAAAATCCTCGATGCTAAAAGACTTCCTCATTTCACCAGAAAAAGTTGAAAACAAACCAAAAACCCTAACTAACCAAAGGTTCGAATAAGAAAAAAAATAGAGTATCTTTTTCCCCAAATTATGCCTAGTTACAAGCAAAGGTAATATACATTTACACCTCAGAGAATTCTAAGATCGAGACCAGGTGTCTTGTTAGAAGATGTAAGTTAACCAAGCTCAAGATATTAGGCTTGTTACAAGAAGAACTCAGTCAAAGACAAACTGCGCACTAAAGAAAGAGTGATGTATCTAAGAAAGAGATCACTCCAAAGCACATACAGAAAGTCCTGCAAACGCTGTTATGAGAAGTACCTAAACATATTTCAGCTTCTAACTTTACGAGAAACATGTACTTTCTTACCAAGTCTTCACTTTTTTATTCTTCATTTTAAAATTATGTTACTTGTTGTTTTAAAAAAAAGTGTCTACAGCAAGAAGGAGATCAACTAAGTCTGCGCTGCTGAAAAGTTACAGCCATCTACAAAACTGAATATAATATAAAATGGTGCTTAGGATAGGAGAAATTTTATGAGTCCAGCCCGAGACAAGCAACAGCCACCGGTGTACTTTTGGAAAAAAGAACTACAGGGAGTCATGCACAAATAACCATGTGAACTCACCTAAGCTAACACTGTTGAGCACTCCACCATTCAGACTAATCCAGGGCCACAACAAATACTTTAACAGAGTTTAGTTACTGACATGCGAAAATTCTAACACAATCCTATTCCAAAATAGGAACCTTGTTTAGCTTCTGGAATGAAGGGTATGTCCCTCAGATCCGTTCCTTGCAATGGATGATACAGCACTTAGTTTCTTTCAAGTATTCTGGTGTTAACTAGTGGCCTTGTTTTTTTTTCTTCCAGAGCTCAGTAATGACTACGAATAAAAAAAACACTGAAATATTCCAGCCAATTTACACAGAAATATATTCCTGAATAAAGATTAAGACAAAAAGAAAACGGGATTTGCTTCTAAATCAAGGTTAATAGGGTTAAAGTAAGCTAAACCAGCTCCTTAAAAAGCATTTAAACAAGATTTCAGAATTACAATGAGCTATAACTTTATTTCACTGCAAATTGCAGATTTCCAAAGAAAGAAAAATTAGCATTGAGTTCATTCTGTAAGCATCTCACATGCAGAATCTATTACATCATAATACTACTGCAGCACTTCACTGCCAACTGCTACAGAATTCCAGACACTGAATATTAACAGTAACAGAATTTAAATATCTAAGTGCTAATAAACTATAAAAGCAACATTACAGTATCATTTAAGTGCTTGCATTTCATGCATTTGAAAATAGTTTTAAGTTTGTGATGGCTTTCTCATTAAGTTATTGTCAGTTCCTGTAATTAATATAACTGTTAGAACATATTAGCAATTTTATTTCAGCTGTGGAACATCTGAGAGGTCCAAGTATTCACTTATTGAATTTTTTAGCATGGAAATAGAAGTTAGTAATAATTAAGATTCTAAAATCTCAATACAGAAGAATCCACCCTAAAAATAATCAATCTTACCGGATTTCTTTCATTTAAAGTGCTTGAACTATTTTTTCCAAACATTATTTTCCTGCTTCTTGTTGTTCTTAGTAGCGCTTGAGCTGTAAAGATTCTTACCTTACTACAGGATCACTTTCCAGTAACTCGGTGAGTCGCTGCAGTTGCTCAGGTTGAATGGATCGTCCCAACAGGGCTTCAGTGTTAGTGTAGATTAGAAATGCTGACACAGATCCTAACAAAGTTCCAACACCTAGAGACCCCACACTGTCGTAATAAGGGTTTCCTAAACAAGACATGTGAAATTAGTTTCACAGAGCATTTCTAAACCATAGCAGATAATTCAGATTTCACACTGAAAGGAGTACATGAGTTCTGGGGGGGTTGGTTTTTGCTTTCTGGTGGGATTTTTTTTGTTTCTTTTGGGTTTTGGTTTGTTTGGTTTTTTTTAACGCACTGGCAATTCTTTCGACTGCAGAACAAGACAAAGCTGGAAGAATACAGGTTATCTTAAGATAAAGTCTCAAGTCCCTCCTGTCCCTTAGCTACTCTTGTCTCCTGAAGGATTAATAAATAAGTAGACTCTTGTTGGCTATTTGGGTTTCTGTGTATAGATTTATCTTTACTAATATAAAATTATAAAAACCTAAACACAGGTAGCAGCACAAAAGCCTGTGTTCTTTTATCAGTAGCTCAAAAACTCACACCAGAATTAACCATTTCTATATAAGGTGACTTCTATATAAAACAATGAAACTTGCAATTAACTCATTAGAAGCCACAAAGAAACAAAATTACCATATTTATTTTTTTAAAACACTTAAAAAGCAAAAGTCAATACTTAAAAAGGGACAAAAAAATAATCATTCCTCTTTAGAAAACCTAACTGTGCAAAGACAGACTTTGAATCCGTCACCATACAGATCATCCTAACTGTGTGACATAAGTTTGCCGTACTATTCAGGAGCGGCTATTGTAATCTGAAGATAACACTAATACCACAATGTATCAAAAAGAAGGAACGCAGTGCTTCCTTAAATCATCCCCACATGCTCAGGGAGCTGCACACCACTCAATAAGGAAGCTCAAATTATGTAATCCCACCATGGACCAAAGTGATTTACATAACTGACTACAATAAACATAGCTTTAGCAAAAAAATACCCTAGTTTTTATGATCAAATAGCTCAAAAGGAAGTTAGATCCATCTGCATGTACTCTTTCAAGTCTAACCCCATCAATAAGCCGTATAAAAAAACCCAAACTTTTTTTATTTTAAGTATTTTCAACTCAAACTACTAGAAATCCAATCAGAGGACAGTATAAACCTCCAGAAGTTTATACAGTACAACTATCAGAAAAAGAGTAGAGATGTATTTAAGTCAACCAATATAAACTAAATGCTCTGTGTTCACATCATGCACAGGAGGGAACTCCCATCCTGCTTGCCTCAGTCTGAGGCAGAATTTTACCTGTTAAAGAAGTCAGACCCATACAGGTAGCAGCTACGGCCACACTCAGAACTGCTGCAGCATCCTCCAGTAACACCACATTTGTACTAGGATCACGACTCTGCACGACTGCGTATACAACAACAAAAAAGTTACATTGCTTTGGAAAGCTTAGCTTTACTACATTATGCACAGTACTTAAACTATACTAACACCAGCAACTTAAGAGAAAAGTTTCCGTAAGTATATTGGTGTAAACTGAATTTTTGCATAGGCACACACTTCTGAAAGCATTCATAATACACAGAACAAGCCTTGTGCCAGTTACGGAAGCTTCTCCAAAATGTTCAAAAAATTTAAGAGCATTTATCCTGAAAAATGCAAGTAGTTTAATGAAAGTATCTAAGTAGCATTACTTAAATCAACAGGTTTTCACCTAATTTGTATAATGTATTTTTTAATAGAATAGAAAAGAGATCAATAAAGCAAGGGGAAAGGGAATGGTAAAACAGACAAAATTGTTTCTATCATTACACAAATGCCAGTAAATAGGTTCTGTTTTAAATAACCACATACCTTATTGCTATAACGACACATACCATATTGATAAAATGACAGACCCTTGGCTCGAGCACTCCTGCGAATTTCATTTATAGCAACAAGAAGGGTAGCTGAAACAACACCAAGGCAGTTGCTGAAAATGGTTAGAGGCAAAAACACTTGTTTCCACATGGAAAAGAGGGAACTTTTCTGTACATCATAGCAACAGATCATCAAGAAAGCTCCAATTATTGATGCTTTGACATTATTCAAGGTATGTTACCTTGTTTCCTACATGCGTGTCTCCCATACAAATCAGAACAGTTATGTTCACTGATAGTTTAATACCAAAAAGACATTCTACGTATACTTTCCAAATGATGTGTTCTTCAACTTCTTATGTAGACATTATATATTAGATAAGAAAAAGTTTTCCCACTTTTTTTGTTTGTTTACAAGTATTTGCAACAGAGCTCACAACTTTACTGTGTAAGCAAAGACCAAGTATTACTGTAACTACTCACACTGTACCCTGAGAGATTACAAATACTTAAACAGAAATATTTCTTGAAAACGCGTACCTCCTTCAGATACCAACGACCCTGCTAAAATGCAGTATGCCTGTATGAAAAAAAAATAATTCTCAATTATTAAGTTATATGCATATTTGTACAGATCTCTTCACCGTAGGCTATCCAAACACAGCATTCCAGAACCCCATTACCCACTGTGCTGTGTAACTGTCCCTAAACAGAAGGCAACCAACACTATTTGAAACATGCAATATATTGCAAAATAGGAAAGGAGGACCTCTTCGGAGGTGTGAAGGGAAGATGCAGGGTTTTAAGAACAGCTCATTTTGTTATAAGATCAGTTATAGTTTAACATTATTTGTTTTCTTAAAACACATTCTCATTAAGAGTGGTTTGAGCTAATTGTGTTGGGATTCAAACTGACTCAGGAAGTGAACTTCCTGACTGTGCCATTGCTTTCTATTAAGTGACAAACATTAGATACAATATCAAACAAGATTAGCTTACCCAGAGAAGAGATTCTATAGGATGAGGGTGGAGTAAACCTATGATCCCATGATACCAAGAAAGTCCTGCACCCATCATGAAAATGCCCACCCCACTAATCAGGGAGGCAATATAGCGCATGTTTGTGAAACCATACCTAGATGAAAAAGAAAGTGATTTAGGAAAATGAGATTCTATATCTCTGAGAACATGTCTACAAGTTTTTTCCCATTAATTTTTACATGTCTTGAATTATCGTCATATGACTGTGCATCTATTTTAAGACAAAGCTAGAAAATCCAACCTAATCCAAGGACAAAAAAGCCACCTGGAAAATGATATCCAGAACATACAAGGACATCGAGCATAGACATTTTTTCTAATTTATTTTTAAACAAGCTATCTACATAGCTGTATTAGCTCTTGTGCAGAGACTGAGGATTTTGCTACTGAAAAAAACAAAAACCATGCATGTCACTTCTCCACTTCATTGAAATGCTACTTCTAAATGAAAACACTAGTCTTCTAGTCAGCCAGTCTACATATTTCATAATGCTAATTCAAAGGGAATAACATCGGTGGCATCTTTAAGTAGTCCAGCCAGCTGCAAACACTCAACACTTGCAGCTTCTTAGCACAGTGGGAAGAGCTAAAGCAATACTGGAAGTGTACCTCTATTCCTTTATTTTTTTATTAACTTCTACTACAACTAGTACATTTCTTTAGCAACATTTAAAAACTATAGTACAAAAAAATATATTGAAGAAGAAGGGCAAAAAGTGAGAGAGGGGAAGGAGGTACAATGAATATTTAGACAAATTTAAGATTAAAACATTCAAGTTACCTGATGCTCTTAATGAAGAAAAGCTTAACTAATTCTGTAAATTAGATGTATTTTGAACTAGTGCTTTACAGTATGAATGACTTGCCCAAACACGTGAAGTGTAAAGCAGGTCAACACCAAGACAGTATCACGGAAGGCATAGCTTCTAACTTTCATGAAGTTTTAAGAACTTATCAATAATATCCCTGTTACTCAGATAAAAACAAAGAGTAGTTTAAGTCAAACACATCTCCTTATGATACAAGTAGCTGCCTTGCAGAAAAGCACTTTGTTGAAAATAGGAAAAGGACAGTATTTTTTATTTTTAAAAAATCTTGTCTTTCACATGAACAGTGTTTAAAAACAAAGTAAATCTATGTATTGGAAGAGGTGGAAGAGCCCAGAATAACTGAAAGAAATAATGCAAATTAAAATAATACATATCAAAAAGCATACCACAAAAAAAAGAAAAAAAAAAGAAATGTAACATGCATCAAGCCACCGAAGCTAGAACTCCTGCAGTTTGGAAAAAAAATACTTTTTCTTGTTTTATCTATTGCAAAATCAAAAACAATGCACTTCAGAAGTAATACGAAACAGCAGATTAAAAAGAACAAGGTGACACACACACAAGAACTGATCTTACTCCTACATATAATTACCAAAATCATTATTTACTCAAAAAGCTTACGGATGACTAGGGTCAGGCGTCCTTGCAGACTGACTGATGCCCAAAGCTAGCAATGCCTATTTAGGACAGAAGGAAAAAAGCTTTGTTAAAATAAAATTTAAAAATTGAGAAACATTCTGTATCAACTGAACCTGAAAGTTAAAGGCAGATGCAATTTGCTGATCTGTACATCTGCTTTGTTACTGATATTTTATTAGAGCTGGAATATAATCCTCAAAATCTGTCATCTAAATCTACCACCAAAAAAAATGTTAATTACACCCATATATATAGTATATAAGTAATTAGAGTGT
Organism: Charadrius vociferus; assembly: GCF_000708025.1. Lineage (NCBI taxonomy): Eukaryota > Metazoa > Chordata > Aves > Charadriiformes > Charadriidae > Charadrius > Charadrius vociferus. Next base: position 1,449,939 of record NW_009648333.1, on the reverse strand, counting down.
GTATATATACATAATTAGTGTTAGTTATAATTTGAGAATTGCAACCAAAAGTGAACATTACGTGGAATCACAAGTGTTGTTGCTCTGCTTCAATGTGAAGGAATGAAGTTGTTCAGGGAACAAAGCTATTATTTAAATAAATCTCTCTTGAACAGAAATTATACAGAGACTAAGGTGATGGAATACTACATTTACAGCAACAATTTTACACTGCAGCTCCTTTCAGTAGTGAACTTTTTATTCTCCAACTAAAGAAAAAAAATATGTTGAAGGAAGAACTAAAAACCTCTTGCTATCTAAATGGCCTATTCGGGATATATTTAATCAGGCATGTATTAAACTATTGTTGTAGTAAGTTATAAATCTAGACCTTAATTTTGCAAAGCATGTGCTTTGTTTTAGGAGTATGAATTACTGAAATACAATAACAAGTACTAAAATTCAGACACTTTAGTCTCTAGCAAGCTGCTTTGAGGTAGCTGTGTTTTCCCCAAAACCACATACTCAAATACTTGAGGGGAAAAAAAAAAAAAGAAAACAAAACACACTTCCAGTGGAACATTTAACTTTCACTTTAAAAAATCAGAATAGCTCTTCCACATACAAGCGGTAGATAATACCCCTATCAAACTTGTTTCGCCTATAAATCAACATGCTTGGGCAAGTGAAAATCACACACAAATTTACAGGGAGGAAGCCTTGAAGTATTATCCATTGAGTTAGTGGAACCCTGTCTTCACTTTATACTGGAACAGCTGAAACATTGTGTAAAAACCATTTACAGAAAAATAGCAAACAAAATGTGAGACCTCAACTCAGTCTTTCTGGATAGAGAAGCATACTAGGTACAAGGAAAGCAAAAAGGCAGCCAAAATTATGTTAACATGCTTTTTAAGATGTTAAGTCTGCTCTAAAGTTCCATGCATTCCTCATATTTGGAGAAGTACAAGACTAGCATTTTATGAGTCACAAGCTATCCAAGGACTTCTCTTGCTTGAGTTGCAGGAGGGTTTCAGCCACTTATCTTTAAGTACTGTCTTTGTTTCCAAAGCCCTGCTATATCAAAAACTGCAACAAGAAAGATTCTTTCTACAGTGGGAGAAGAGGAGATATCAAGGTCTCGTAATGTATGACTCAAGCACAGTAAAGAAAACAGTGAAGAAAAAAAAAGCAAACATCAATTTTGTCCCTGCACACTAATATTACGTGCCCAGCTCTGAGTCTGCCCCCATCACCTATCACAGTAAATGTACCAGGTGTGCTGTGTGCGACTAACTTCCTAATGTTTGTGTAATTGACTCATATTATGACCCACGTAAGCTTTTTTGGTGCACTTTCATCTTGATAGTTATAGAGAAAATAAATTGCAAATTAACTACGGAACAATCAATTATATGAAAAAACAATAGTTTAGAAAAGAAGAACAGAAGCAATTGGGGCAGACAGTTTGAAATAATGTAGATGTATTACAAATAGTATTATATTAGCAGAAATAATAGTCCAAATGCCATTCAAATAGATTTTACTTATAATTACAGGAGACTCTTTCTGGATTCCTTCTGCATTTAAGGCTTCTAGACCAGGTAATTTATTTTACTGTTAACTTATAAATACTCCATCAAATTACTGGCATCAATATAAAAAGAAGACCAGCTAGATAAACCTGTTGAAACCACTAGTTTTGGCACGGAAATTTGCAACAGAGTAACAACAGCTTTGCACTCAGATTGGGCAACAGCAGAAAGAGCTCTGGGCTTAGCAATATTTCTAAAGAAACGTGAAGTCCTGACAAAATATGCCCTCATCTCCCTTACTGTGTGGTAAGAAGTATATATAACAATAATATTACTTTGTAAGGGAGAATCACTTTTGTCTCCAGGAAGCTAAAAAATATACACTTATACTACACACACACAGACAAGAGAACATCTTCCTCTCACTGCACGCACACAGAGCTGGTGACGCTCTTGGACAGCCTTTGTAATCCGAGTGACTGAAACCAGCAATTATTTAATAATAAAGTAAAACACAAAAACACCCTCTCCGAGATGAAACTGTTTATTTGAAAAACATCTTTAAGACTGTTTTGCCTCAAAATTATTTAAATGGTCATTAAATTAAGTACTAGCTCTTTTCCCCCTAAAATATATTACTATTAATTCTAGGAAGCATGTAAACCATACAAAACAGTACAGAAATGATAACTGGTATTGAACAGGAAGACCGCTGTAAATACACAGCAGCACCTGAAAGTCATTTTCAATATGAGTTGCAGCTAATACATTTGGAATTTCTAGGCTTCTCTACAACACCGATGTCATCTATGAGCAAACTTTGTAAAGAAGTATTTTGCCATGTGTTCTATTCCTCCTAAATAAAATACTGTTTTCATGTATCTGGTGTTTACTGTTTAGACAGTACAGGCAAACTAAGGAACACTAGTAGATTGAATTACTGCTTTCAAGTGTAATACAACTACTCTAAGTATCTGGTTTCATTCATGAAAAATTATTACAAGTGCTAACTTAAGCAGAATGGAAAAAATACTCACCTGGTTGCATGTGTCTGCTAAAGAATGTATGGCTTCTGAAAACATACTTGCAGAACCCGTGTAAACCCAAGCAAGGAGCTTAAAGAAAAAATTCAACCCATTTCTGAAAACAAAGAGAAAAAATAGGCTAAAGAACAACAGAATATTTGGTCTTTAACGATTTCAGCAAAACCACAAGTGCTGTATAATCATGCATTACCTGCCAGCAAGTGGTGAAATTAGGTATCAGTTCATTAGAGACCTGTACAGGCAGATAAGGCATACACATTCTCTGCACAGTTACTGTTAAATGCCCTTTCAGCTAAACTTAATATGTAAAGATACACAATTTCTTTTTCCAAAATCAATAACTTCTAAGCAGTCCTGAGTAAGTTACACTTCCTGAAAACTACCATCACATTCACTACTACGGACAACTAATTGCCTACCAGTGGCAGAACGCAAGCCTTAACAATTTCCTTTCTCTTTCTTCAATCCTTTGCCTCCTATACATCCCTTTCTAATACTGGAGTGGAAGGTTCATCACTTCAACCTCAGCTTGGGCAATTCCCAGTAGGATACAAACATAAGGCAACAGACAGGAAGATAAGGCTGTCATTAGATCACACTGTAAAAATTACCTATAGAACTTTTCCATTAAGATGTCCAGCATGACCTGCCAAGTCTTTTTTAGGTTATGAGCTCACTGGAGTAAGCATTGTGTTACATTGTACAGAGCACAATAACTGATAGCACTAATATCAGAGCCTACATTCTCACTTCAAACATTCACTACCAGAATCAGTAGGTTAATTGTTAGAATCATATTACAAAGAAAACCAGACTGGAGGATTTTACCATTCTCCGCTATCTTTTTTAATATATTTGATTTTATCTGGTAATTTGTAAAAGTATTCAGATGACATTAAGTGTTACGAATAAGTATTAACAATATCTTGTAGTTGAATTTTTGAACAACCACATGCCAAGAAATTATATCAAAGTTAGGAGAAGCACAAGTCCAGCCCCTTGCCACACACCAAATTATACAGTTGATGAAATAACATTCATTTCCAAAGTCATCCTTTAAGAATTTCTGCGACAATACATCCACTTCTTCAAGCAAGAGGTAGCACTGTTTTCTATGCCTCCTTCCATCCAAGGACCTGAACGTGCTGTACAATTTTTAATTTAGTCTCATTATCTAGTGAGATGGTGAAGCATCACCATAATTTATAGGCAAGAAGTAAAAAAAATGCGTAAGTTAGTGGATAACCCAAGAAGAAAGGAAGGCTGTTGTAACACTAAACCATAATTTAAACTCCCTGTGTTAATTACAAGTTCTTCCAACTCACAGCATAGTGCATCCTTAGCATAGAAAGAAAATAAAGTAAATTACAGTGGGATTCATGAGCACAGTCTCTTGACTTTTGTATTGTTCTTCTCAATGTTGTATTAATGGAGTTGACAGCTTATCTGAAGGTACAATTCAGTTGTGTGGCCCCCACCTGTTCAGATGATACAACAGGCACTCAGCTGATATTTTATTTCACCCCTACAAATTCCAAATTTGTGGGGGATTTGACATCCTAGAAAGCTAAGAAGAAACCACACTAACGTTTTCAAGGTCCAGAAAAATCAATTTGTTAATGATGTCCAGTAAATTGGAGGCATAGGATAGAAAGATGAAGAGTGCTACACAGGAAATAATTACAAAAAACCTAGTGAGTCTACAGAACCATCAAGGCTATCTCGTGTTTCCTGTCTAACTAGATGATTGCATCAATAAGACAATAGAAAAAAGCCAGTTGGGGGCAGGGGGAAGGTCAGGTTTTCACTGCAAGTAAATTATGCATTGCTTTAAAAAACAAATTCACCACTACATTAGAAAATAATAAGCCCTATGAAAGCCTAAAGTCTGTTGAAGAAATACTAAAGAGATTTTAAACAGCAGAGGGAGTATAATCCAAAACCAGCAGATTCTGAGAAGGCAGTAAAAATACTCTGAATCAGTTTGAAACAAAGTTATCTTTTATATCAGTGACCACAAGTTCAGAAAGTATTTTCTCTATTAACGAACGGACTGATTTAGCAACCTCATTTCTATCTGCATGGACCTGAAAGAGTGGGAAAGCTAAGTCTAAAAAAGACTTACTGTCACGATTTAGACATCATGCCAAGAAATAACAAGAAAAAAAAAACCCAAACCATTATTTATTAGGTATAATTCTCTTGCTTATTAAACCTACTACTATACAGCATTTTCTAATAAGCCTCTCTTCTGCACCTAGAAAATAAGCAGTTTCATTCAACACAGCTGTTTATAACTGTATTCCAAAGTCCACATAGGAGGTATACATTCACCAACAAAGGAGGGGGGGAAGTGTTGAAACTGATACACACCTTCCTTGCTGTCAGAAGTCTTGTCAATTTTAGTATAAAGTCTAAATTTAATTAGTAACTTTAAGATGTGAGTCAGCCTCTTTGGAAAAAAAAAAAAAAAAAACACCAAACCAAATACAAAAGTAGATCAAAATCAGTTATTCAAATCAAGGTTCCTAACTTAACAATTTAAATTAGAATTAAAACAAATTCAAATAAACCTATCCTGACTGCACTGAAAACTTGAAAAAATTAAGGGGCATTAATACTTGCTTTTACATATTTATCATTCCAAATTTGTTTCAAAGGTAACACCTCAAAACCCCAAGATGTATATGGGGAACAGGAATTATGGAGAATTGAGAAATACATATGGCAAATTGTACTACCATGTGGTTGCCCATTTTTTATACTCTACCTTACAGCATAAGATCTAGAAGATCTACAAGATCTAGGTAAGTCTAGAAGAAGTCTGATTTACACAACCATCCCAGTCTACCTACATAAAATATTTCAGCTTTTTAACGACAATAAAAAAATAAATGTCAAAATTTAAAAAATTCAAACTGAAAATATCAGATCCATTATGAATCAAGGGGGGAAAAAAAAAAAAATCTATTTAGGCTCTAGATTTGAGAACTAAACACATTTCATCACATCTGTTTCCAAAGAAGCAGTAACACTGCCAACATCCTTGACGACTAGTATTTTTAAAACAATCTTATATACTGTGCAAACTTTGTATTGTTTAAAAGGTAAAACATTAGCATGACAATGAAATCACTTCAACAATGCCAGACTCTGAAGAGTGTTTTGCTAATAACAAACCATTCCCTTTTTGATAAACAACATTGCCTTCTGGTACTTCTCTAACAGAGCTTCAAATTTTTTCCTCACACACATGATTCTGTCAACAAGACACAGTACACCAACACAGCTGGTCTATACCCTCACACATAAATCCATAGAGAACTTTGCTTTTGATTGAACCATGTTTCATCCTCACTGGGGAAGCCTGAAGTTTGTGAAAAGCCCACCAAATCATTCCAACTGGAGAAGTTAAGACAGATTGGGCTTTCTTGACCCAAAACCAGAAGCCATTAAAAATCACGCTGATGTCAAAAAGATCAGGGCCATGAACTAAGAAGCACTGATGGTGGCCTTGACTTAAATCTCTGAAAAGTCATCAGGTATGTAAGGGCTACAAGAGATCCTTTTAACTTCTAAACAACCTCCACAAAAAGATGATTGAGCAATGCAACAGGGTCTACAAACTTCTCCTGGCCTGGCTGCCAGGGATTCCCTTATAAAAATGCCTAATTGTCCAAAAGGCATTTATGAAGTGAAGAGAGTGTAATGTTTGTAGTAATGCCCTATTTACAAAGCAGGAGGAAAGATCCGTTTTCTCTAGATAATTGTAAGAGAGTAAAGGAGGTAGAAATGACTATACAACACCATGCCAAACCCCCTCCCCCCGCCCTTTTTTTTTTTCTTATTAGAAACATCCATACTAGCAGTTATTATGTTTTTAACTTGGAAAGCTCTGAATAATTAAGAGTAGAATACTCAATAAAGAGGGGGGGTTCAGTCAAAAGAGCTTTGTGGTTTTTTCACCCATGCAAAAAGCATATAGTCTTGTAGGATAACTCAGAGTTATTTTGTGCTCAAAATGTTCATTCCTGTGCCAATTTCTCCTATGTTTCTATTTTGCTCCCTTATGTTGATAGTGTCTTAGCAAATAAATAACTTTCATAAAATCAAATTTATTTTAAAAATTCACGGGTTTTATGGCAAGTAAATTTTAGCTGTCATTTCCTGAGAGAAACTTAACACAATTCTGCATATTTCATGCCAGACAGTCTGTGTTCATTCGCTTTAAATCAGAATCATTAGCTTAGTTTTGTTTCATTCAAACTTGTAAGACATGTGAAAGCCAAAAACCTCACAAAACATCCCCTTATCTGTTACAGAAGAAAAGAGCTGAATAGCAGCAGAAAGAGAAATGTGAATGCTTTTCTGTTGGTTATATGGAAGATTGTTTAAAACATATGAAAAGCTTCCTCTCAAGAAGGAGCAAGAAAAAAAGGAAAACCTTAAATGCCTGCCTCTCCTTGTCCTTCAAAATTTCAGGTTTTACTTTATTAAACTGTTTAGTCTGATCAACTTCAAAAAATTTGCTCTTCTTTGATCAGAGATATATTCTATATATCTATATCTATAGATAGATATATTCTATCTCTGATCTCTATATACTGATGAATGTATTTACCTAAAGTCTCCCATCAACAATGAATAAACAAATCCATTAACTTCAGTTACAGAGACACAGGTTATCTTTAGCTTGAATACACAGACTGTTCTCATTTCCAGGATAATAAAAATAAATTGTTTTATACTTGCATAAACAAAACATTCATTTTTTCAAACTTACATGCAAATAGCTACCATTACCACCTTCCCTGGTCCCTTGAAAAACATAGCTGCTGCACTGGAGCGTGGCTATATAAAGAAATAAGAGATTATTAAAATAAAATAACCAAATCTTGACCTCATGAAAGACCTACCGTACAAATTACTAAATAAAAACTTTGCATTGCCCTGTATTGCAAAAGTAAAGCTACAGTCCTTGAAGCCCACTAATTTACTACTGAATGCTCACCCAAACTGCAGTTGGGTCTCACATATTTGTACAAATGGATGGCTATAAAAAGGATAAACAGCCAACAAAGCCTCCACCACGGGCCACTGCAACCATAAGGACAGGAGCCAGCTGTGCAGCAGAAAGATTAAGAAATCATTCAACCATAGCAGAGCACCTGGATCTGGGGAATGGGTCTGCTTAAGCAAAGCAGAATGGCCAGTACGGCATAGAGCAAAGTGTTAACGTTCTGGGTTGGTGTTTTGGGTTTTTTTCTTAATAAACCTACTTCATTTCTTTCAATTAACAATGTATTTACTATACACGTTTAGAAGCTATAGATGAAATCACAAATACAGCTGCAATTTCGTTAATAAGAAAGTAACTGACAAAAAAAAACGAAACCCAAACACCTTACTGGTGGATTACAGCACTACAGTAGGAACCCACTTAAACTGGCATCATAACATTTACCACTGCATTACAAGCAGAGACAGATGTAGTACATCACAGTGCAAGTAAATCTTCCATTAGTACTCAGTTAAGCTTATGCAAACATTTCACAACCTTTTCCTTCAAAAGTTGTCATAGTACATCTCATGGCATTTTTCTATACAAAAACTTTTAAGACATCTCTTACCTTAGTGTTTCCAAAGAACTCCTTGTATTCCCTCAACAGCCTTTGGTTTCTAAATAGATCTGCAATATAAAATTGTTATTGCGAATCAGAGAATTCTTGTTGGAAGGGACCTTTAAGATCATCAAGGCCAACCATCAACCTAACACTGCCAAAACCACCACCAAACCATGTCCCTAAGCACTACATCTACCCGTCTCTTAAATACCTCTTACTAGTAACCAGTAGTTTCAGGAATTGAAGTCTTTTATGCAGCAGCCAACTTCTAGTAAGAGCTACATGGTCTATCTTTGTGAAAAACTCCTCTCCTGGTATTGCTAAACACATTGTTATATACTCATGCAAATGCCAAATACAATCTGTTAGGATCCTATACATTGTTGCCACTTCTACCAATAAAGGATGATACCCAGAGGGAAAAACTCAAAATAACTGCACCAAATCCAGGCATTCTACTGCCCCCCTCCTGCCCCTTAACCACAAAGGAGAAGGGGGAAGGATGTTTCAAAGCAAGTCTCTTAACATCAGTATTTTTCCATCCACTAATGATGTTCAGTAACTTCAAAATACACATTGGTATACTACAGTATGTAGAAGCTGTAGTGATAGATTTTCCCCTAAAGAGTTATACAAAATACATTGTGCACAACAATTTAAATAGATTAAAACACCCAGTGGAGTACAAGGATAGTCTATAAAAAAGAGGAGTCACTACTTCAAGTATACAATGTTTCAGTATGCAATGATGACTTAGCTTTTTTTTTAATCTAATTCTTTGGATTAGATCCAAGAATTATTTTGCTGTTCACTAAAGATTTTGAAGTTACTGACTGCACTCTCAGTACAAACAGGTACAAGTGCCCACAGCTCTAGCCTTTTTACTAGGAGGGTGTTACAGTGGCACAACTGTTTAAAAAAAAAAAAAAATTGAGAAGACCTAATTTTAAGATGCATAACTGGAATAAGTATCTTGAAGCAATGCTGCCTCTCCTGTGATTTTAACTGACTAGACAGAACAAAATCCATTACAAATTACTGATTTGAATGTGTCTGTAATTGATAATACCAGCAAGGATGACAACAGTAATTCCACCACTTCTGAAGCACAAAGGTAAGCTGAATTCATTTCAGATGAAAAATAAATGACTAATGGTATGGTATCAAGATCTGGATTGGTTTTATGTCTTTTAAAAATTCTTAATAAAAAAATCCAAAACCATTGAAAATGTTAATTATAATCTAAAAATTGAAAGCCCTCCAATAAAAAATTACTATAGATGTCAACTGAATGTATATTCTTGCTGTATCACAGATGATAAATTGTAAGATAGTAACAGACCGTATCTGCATAGATAGTAATGTGCTACTCTAACACTATGTTATAAAAACTAATCAGTAATTGCTAATTCCAAATTTGGATGTTCTCAATGAAATAACACACTATCTAGTGGATTTCTAACAATGATATTTTGTTGTTTATATTTGAAGTTACTGGAAAACTCTGTACTCACTTTCTCTGTACTTGATCTCTGCCTCTTTACGTCGTTTTCTTTCTCTAGCAAGAGCCTCTGGACTACCCCAAACTTCAAGAGACCTGCACAGAGTAAAAGTAACTCAGCAATGGTTCTATTTATGCATCTTTTCAGTTTGACGTTACAATTGCCTTTCCTAAAAGCAGAGCATCGCATCATTCATTCCGATAAGAAGCCACACAGACTACTTCACAGAATAAAAAGCTGGGCAACAGGGGACTGAGGACAAGCACTTCAAACTTTAGACACATGAAACATACCCTCCAATCTTATATACACCATGTAATTACTACAATAATGAGGATATAAAATGGAAAACACTACTGCCCTTTCACATGGTAAACCTGACTTTCAAAAGTTTTCTCTCTCTCTGATATAATCCATTTTAAATGATCCAAACATTTTCCTTCATAAAAGCGTGCTTACTTTGCCTCCACATCCGATCTCAGGTACACAGTGAAAGTCTCAGTGTCATCATGGGGGCTTCGTCGTTTAATTTTCCTCAGCTGGTCTAAATCACTAAGGAAAGCGGACAAACAGTTTAGTGCAAGAAAAGGTTCATATTCTAATTTTACTGTTATGTCTGGGTGTCCACAATGTTGCTATTACTAATTTGCAGTATAAAAAAGTTGTTTACTTGAGCCAAACAGAACAGATCTCTAGGACGCTATTGAAAATCACTGTGTTTTCCACACTCAGAAGTTCAAATCATGTCCTCAAACTATGAGACACTATACACAGAAGACAAAGTAATAAAACATTGAATAATAAAACATCCAAGGAATGATCTGCATGTAACTGGTAATGTGCACAAGTGCTAAACAAGAGTGTTCACGCCTTAACATCTCTAAATGGAAAATAGAAGTCACGTGACATGAAAAATTAAGACATCTAACCTCAAAACCTACATACCCAGCGCAAGCTGCAAAAGGTTGGAAATAACAAAACTACTTGGGGGAACAGATAAATTTCCTGTGCTGAGCTACCCATTAGGGCTTCTACACTAAGAAGCATCAGGGTTTGTTTTGTTTTTTTTTTCCTAAATACAACAGAACATTTCCTTTTTAACCCACCCAATTATCTAGTCCTTTTTTCTTTTTTTTTTTGTTTTTTTTTTTCCCCCCTTTTGGTCAATCCAGCAAAACCTTAGCAAGGTATTTCACTGCACAACAACCCAGTTATGATAAAAATATGGCAGAGGACTAAGCATAGTTTGTCACTGGATTATTACCAAAGACCAAATCTGGTGACTTACAATGTGTACAAACTGGGGAGGAACAGTGACAGCATAAACAGTTATAAACAAAGCTGCCTAAGCCTTGGGGTCACACACAAATGCATGAAATGCATGAAATCTGACAGACACCTCAACTATAGCGATATTCAGTAAGACCTGCCGGCAGGCATAACACATAGTAAAAGGCAGTAAATACGAATCAAGTAATAATAGTTAGGTTACAATGAACCAGATTACATTTTACTCCAAATTACAGACCTCAGGTAACATGAAGTTTCCACTGATCTTTTAGAGATATTCACATCAAACCATCATGACCCCAAACAAGACTTATTTGCCATTATCCCCTATGAGTAGCTGCTCTAGAGGTAGACTTCCCCCCAAGCAGCTTTATGGTCATATAAGTACAAATAAATTACTTTAAGAAGCCACTATGGAAACATGCAAACTAAGCGCAAGTAATCCACTGTAATACTAAGTAAACAAGAACTAACTTCAGCCAGTTATGATTATGTATACCACAAAAGCATTTAGAAAACACTGCTGTGCAAAATCACTCTACAATTACTTTTGAAGCACATACAAACAAATATTCACAATTTACATTTCAATTCAAACCCATCATACCTGGATTTAAGACAGAACTCATTTATTGCTCTGACTCCAGTGATGAAGTTGTTCTGTGTGTATTTTGGTCCATACTCTCTTTTTTTAAGGACTGCTTTCACTTAAAAACAGAAACAGATAAGCAAGTTAAGTCACTCAGCAGAAGCTTCAAAAGGTAATTCAATCTACAGTCATATCATTACAGAATCACAGAACGGTCAGGGTTGGAAGGGACCTCTGGAGATCATCTAGTCCAACCCCCGATACCTCTAAGTGGAGGTTTGAAACACATGCTTGTCAGTGACACAGAAAACTTACAGTAAAGAGAGGCATGTTCTTCACTGTGGAAATGAGTAAGAGCAGAATTATTTACCTCCAAATGTGCTACTTGCTAAGTTGTAATTCAGGGATCTCAGACATACTACACACTTACCTAACAGTCAGCTACCTGTCCAACTTTGATGGTGCTTAGCTGTGACAGCACTCAAATATGGCAAACCCTTGCTCTAGCAACTGAAATAGCAACATAGAGCTCCATTTCTTTTTTTCCAACACTTAACGAGTTCCACCTTCTTCAGATAAGATTTTTGACCTTTGCAGACCATACAGAGAACTGAGACAGACTATATGCATTGTTGTTGACAATCATTACTTTCAAAATTAGCACATGTAATATTGGGCATTTATAACAGTTAAAAATATACGTTCTTTATTTATAATGCTTTTTATGTCTAGAAGATGTACTCTTATCACATCAGATTTTCACACACAAGGAAAAGAATATCACACCTATTCAGAAAAAGGATAAATGGAATTTTAAATTTACGCCATTATCTCCTGCTTGTCTATATGTATGTAACTTCATCTTATTTTCAAATGTAAGTCACTATACACTCACTTCTGTTAAAAATGTTATGCGCACTGGAAGAAGAGTTACATCTGCTGAATGATATAACATTAAAGAACAACTGAAAACAAAAAGCTCAAATTCTGCAGGCAAGACACACACATGAACTCCCCGCATATCATAGGATTGATACAATTCCTATAGTTAGTCCAGAACTTCTCCACAATTCCTATAGTTAGTCCAGAACTTCTCCTTAACCACAGAATACTTACAGAAAGATACTGCATTTAAAGACTGAGAAAAATTTTCCCAGAGTTCTACATTGTCTCAGAAAGAAAATACTGGCCCACTGTTAAACAGGAGAGGTGAACTGGGCACAAACAACGTTGAAAAGGCAGAAGTTCTCAACACATCCTTCACCTCTGTCTTTCCCAGCACTGTTGGGCCCCAGGCCTTCAGAACAACAGTCCAGGTTGATCCAAACAGACCCACCGTCATTGAAGGACACTGTCTACCTGGATTTCTCCACGGCTTTTAACACGGTCCCCCACAGTCTTCTCCTAGAGAAACTGATGTTGCAGTCTAGGCGAGTGGTCCATGCAGTGGATGGGGGACTGGCCAACAGGCCGCACCCAGAGGGTGGTAGTAAATAGCTCTTTTTCAAACTGGAAACCTGTCACAAGTGGGGTCCCCTAGGGATTGATATTGGGCCCAACGCTGTTTAATATCTTTGTAAGTGATCTGGATCATGGGATCAAGTGTACCATGACAAAGTTTGCCAGTGATACCAAACTGAGTGGGGAAGCGGACACTTGGGAAGAGAGAGATGTCCTGCAGTAAGACCTGGACAGGCTGGAAGAGTGGGGCTAACAAGAACCTTATGAAGCTCAACAAAGACAAGCGTAAAGTCTTGCACCTGGGAAAAACATAATCCAGGAGTGCAGCGCAGACTGGGATCTACCTGGCTGGGGAGCAGCTCTGTGCAAAGGGACCCAGGGGTCCTGGTGGACAACAAGCTCAATATGAGTGGACAGTGTGCTGCTGCAGCAAAGAAAGCCAACAGGATGCTGGGTCGCATCAACAAGGGCATCACCAGCAGAGACAAAGTAGTCATTATCCCACTCTACTCAGTGCTTGTCAGGTCACACCTGGAACACCACGTTTGGTTTTGGTTCCTGCTGTACAAAAAAGATGTGGACAAGCTGAAGAAGGTCCAGAGAAGGACAAAGATGATCAAAGAATGGAAAAGCCTGCCAGATGATGAAAGGCGGAGAGAACTGGGTTTGTTGAGCCTTGAGAAAAGAAGGCTTAAGGCAGACCTTATCACCATGTCCCGGTATTTAAAGGGTAGCTACAAAGAAGATAGAGGCTCCCTTTTTACAAAGGGTCACAGGGAAAAGACAAAGGGCAATAGGTACAAGTTACTCCTGCGGAGACTCCAATTAGACACAAGAGGAAAATTTTTCACAATGAGAACAATCAGTCATTGGAATAATCTCCTTAGAGAAGTGGTGGATTCCCAACACCGGACACTCTTAAGATTCAGCTGGACAGGCGGCTGGGACATCTTGTCTAGACTGTGCTGTTGCCAAGAAAGATTGGACCAGATGATCCTTGAGGCCTCTTCCAGCCTGGTATTCTATTATTATTTCTGAGTTTTGAAAGCTTAAAGGCAAAACATATTGCTTGACACTCAACAAGCCACTAACACTACAGGTATCAATATTTACCATAATAATCTGATTTCTGTCATTCAGTTTGAACTTAAGCAATTGTTAAGTACTTGAATAATCACACTCCTCCTACAATGCTCCTGAGTGAAGGTGATAAACTAGAGATTTTCTAAAACAGGTCATCATTTACTAAGGCTAGAAGAGGATGAGCATTTTTAAACAAGAAGAATGCTTCCAATCTTTTCTTATTTAAAACAGATCTATATCCAAATTGTATTAACCTCAGTAAAAAATAACTTGTGGATTTATCAAACACTTACTAATCCATCTTTCAGAAACACAGGTAAATTTCACTAAAAGAAAATACTATAGGCAATTGTAAATTGCAGCGTATCTCAACAATCCTACCCCTAGTTCAAATAACTGTATAAGTTTGTTGATTAATTTTTCGTTCCCTCCACATTTATTTGGTATTTCCAAGAGAAGGACAAAGCTCAATAGAAGATGATATAAATAAAACACTAAATGGATCGCTAATCTTAAAAATGTGTGCTTTTAAAGATGTTATTGTCTTAGTAACACTTGGATCAATACGTTTCTAGTCACAGCAGCATCTGAAGACTAGAATTCCACTAGAAACTATCAAAATCTTTAACAAACATTCTTGCTTGTGTGTCTATAATCCACAAAGGCAGAACTCTCTTCTACTGAAAGATTATTTTTTTTTTTTTTTACAATTATTTCAGTCTATCTAATTTCTCCTATCTACCTTGTATGTTCCCCCTGCATTCATAACAGTAAGTGACAACAGACCCAAAAATTAACATAAAGGATGTAGACAAAAGTGTATGGAAAATATACATAGACACTGATCTCACCTTGTTACTGACAATACATGATTTGATGTTTCTTTAAGGTTACAGAAAGGCAGGAAGGCATTTTGATACAGTTTATAGCCTGAGTCACTTTTATTCCAGTGATTTTTTTTTTTGATGGAGTTTAAAGAGAAATGGCAATTTCTATTTTGATAAAATTCTTCCCATACATCGAATGCTAGAAGTGATCAAAACCACAGGAGTTTTTAATAGCATAATTCTCACAGTAACATAATAGAAACTACCAGAGTGAAAATGAAGTGAAATCAAGTTATGATAAACTAAAAACATGAAAGAAAGTTTTGCTCTTATTTTAGCCGCTTCGGTTTTTAAACAATGTAACTAAAGACAAAAGCATGTATTTACTACAGGCATAAATGGGAACATTACAGGACTCAGATTAGGCAGTTCATGTGGTCAAAATATATTTAGAAGCAACACTGATTAGATTAACTCATCAATAAGAAGGAGCAGAGGAAGACTTAGAACAAGGAACGGGGGAAGATCAAGTATTCAGCTTAGCCACATTAAGCCTGAGACGGTGAATGGACGTGCCTAAAAACACACAAGGAGGACAGACTGTAGTAACAGATGAGAAAACAAATTACGTCTTTTCCTGACAAATTCACCAGCTTAAATGAAACATAAACAGACAGAGAAGAGTGAGTAATCAGAAGGAATACCTCTATATTTGACTTTTCAGGGGTCAGTTCCAAACAACTGGGTACCAAATAAAGCTGACACACAAGTATGTTTTAAAATGTTATTCACAGAACTTGTTACACAGTTGAAGAGGAACCACAGTTTCCTTACACACATCTTTTTTGACTACTAGCAGACAGCAGCAACGTTTCAATACAGGCAGTATTTCTTTACCTTTTACTTGGATTGGCTCTTTAAGGAAAGACTGCTTTTGACCTGCATTGCTCGTATCTTGTCCTGTAAAATAAAAATAAAGTTCACTGTAAATATGTAAGTATCTACTTTTGTTTTAAGTAAAGAGTTTGGTTGATGTAACAAAACAAGAATATATCTTAATATTGCTTTCCATCCTGACAATTAAAAAACATTTTTGTCAGATTGCCAAGACTTAAAACTCTCAAAAGACAGAAATATTAAAGAAAAGAATAACAAAATAAGACATTTAATATAGCATTGGCCAGTAAACTCTTAGCAGCTTGCAGAAGAGTACCAACTCACAACACACTTCATAAAGCATCCTGAACTTCTAAAAAATATTTTTAAAATGTACTTATACTTTGGGGCCAGTTTTATGCAAAAGTTTAGATCAGTAAGTATAATAAAATCTACATAGTTTATGGTTGCTGATTACCCGAGTCTCATAGAGCTTTCAAGCTGTAATTCAATTTTACGAGACTAACGCTTTTTCACTTACAAAAACTAGCTCCTTAAAATACAGAGTATTTAAACTAAAATCCACAACTCCTGTGGCACAAGCTGGAGCTCGAATGAAAGCAAAGTATTTTAGCATGTTTTCAAATTTGAGGATATGACTCAATAAAAAGCCAATAAAACATAATTTACAGTCCTGTTCAGTAAATCTTCATATTTGGAAGATAATTCATTCCAGTAATTTCAGTAAGATTTCTACTTGGAAATCAGAAGTACTACTTAAAAATACAAACAAACATTGCATCCTTATCTTGTATATCTTGACATAGCTTTCAGAACAAAAACCTTATGATTCTAACACATTGAACCAACATACCCACTCTTTTGTACCCTAACACTAACATTGGAGGTTTGTCACACATCCACAGTCATTAACAGAATTAAAACCAACCTTACTGGAAGTGATAGATTTTTAAAAAATTGAAGGTTTTTCAGGCAGGTTTGTGTTTATTAATGAGATTCTCCTAGCTTAACATGCTACTGAAATTACTCAAAGGTCAGATATTCTTGAAGCTTGGCCTACATAACCATCTTTCCATCAGGCAGTTAGTTATTGGCCTAACAGCAACTGAGGACTACGACTAATAACAATCCAAGTATACTTTCTTGGAAAATAGCACTTACAAAGTTATGAAATTGATCTTATTACAAAACAAATAAGGCTGGACCGTAACTAACTAGCACTCCTAAACCAGTCATCCCTATCAGATATTGTTTGACTTGTAAACAAAAGCAAAAAACCTTTTGCTGTCCCTTTCCTTTCTTTTCTTACCTGGTTTAAAACAGCAGGCAGCCAATCTATCAATACACATGATCAAAAACTTCAGCTAAGATTGCTTAGCAAGAACTGAGTAGCAGCTTCTTTTCAGAAACTCTGCGTGCAACCATTTATGTCACTAAAAGAAATATCACCAAAAGTATTTAACAAAAGACTGGGTCATAAGATTTCAAAGGGGAAAAAAAAAGGCACAAAAATATCAAGATTTATATCTATGGACAAAAACCACATCAAGTGCCCTCTTAAAGTTACTGCCTCTGCCTAGAGATCAGACAAAATCACAGTGCATCAGTGAGGAAAAAAAAAAATATACGTAATACTTCAATTCACAACTACTGTTTTTCAGAGAAGCAGAGGTTGCTATGATAGAACTTTCAAGATGAGTACATTAATATTTTTAGTATCACACTAACAGGAAAAGTATTTCCCAAGTTTACTGATAAAGAAATGGAGGTCCAGAAGAGATGCATTATTTGCTACATATTTAAGTTACTGGAAAAGTATGGGAATCTTTACAAGTAGCATATTTCCTTTTCAGAATTCTATCAAAATGTGCTTTTTAAATAAACAGTAGTAATATGTCCATAATGCATAAGAACATTCTATCCACCTGGCTCCAGAAAACACCCCCTATCTGAAGCGTGCATGTAATGATACGCATTCCAAACTAAACTTCAAAGTGATTGTTCACTTATGCACAGTATCTTTAAGCTACAGTTTCATATACCTTCACATATGTCAGCCCCCTACTCTCAACAAGAGGTACGTCTCTCACAGTGTCCATGTGGCACAGTTCCACTCAAGGCTTACTATGACTCAAGGCCACAAAGGGCAGCATCTCTCCTCCAGCCATTTCAGAGACAGTGAGCAGATCAGCTTACTGATCTATCTGAACCCTAGCTCTGCAAAACAAGAAAGCAATTTATTTTTCACAAAACAGGCCTAAACATCATTAATTCCAGCACAAGAGAGGGAGTAATCAGATAGGGGTGGGAAAAGGTGGAAACACCCCTTGTCATCAGGACAATCAACAATTATATAAACTTAAGGCAATCATAAAAGCAATAGTGCTAAACTACCCTCACATGTCTGATTTTTAACACCAGTAACTGCACATTAAGAATCCAGAAAATACCAACAACAACTGGCTCTACAGTCTTTCAATATATTCAGGTAGACATTCCTCTGCAAGAATCTCGCCCTTTAGCAACCATCTTCAGCTCAAGACTCTCCAAGAAATACAAACAGTCATAACTATTATCCTCTTCTAAAATCCAATCACAGACTTAAGAAACAATATCTAATTGTTACACTTAGAACAACATTTAAGATCCACTTTTGTACTTCCAAACATTAGAAAAGTAATACTCTTAGCTGGCTATAGTTACTAGCTTTTAAAGGCTGCTGCAAGTCTCGGGAATTTATAAGTTACTGAAGAAAGAATGAATACCTGCCAGCCTGACAATGAATAGAAGAAAATTTTCTTTAGTACACCACTTAGTTTTACACAAAAGCACACAGAAAGAGAGCTTTCATTTTAAAAAGCATTTGTTAACTCTTAAGCACAGTAGTCTTCCAAACATGGATCTGTGCAGTTCTACCATTAATAAGCAGAAAAAATAGAGGATGTTACAATGGAGCAAGGACAAAACAGTTCTGAATTTCACAAGCACCTAACTAGCATGAGATTGAACAGCAAGGAGGGTCAGGTTACCTCCACTGTATCAAGTGTTTAATGTGAATGCTGCAGTTCTGACAACTGTCAGATTAGAAAGTTCTAGCAGATAAAACAGCTCAATCTTCTTTACCAGTCATCTATAGCCTGACTTGGAGAAATCACAGTGTTCAGTATTCACACTCGTTCAATCTTTATCACTAGTTCATTTCACACAACAAACCTGAAATACTACAAAAAGAATTCAAGCAAGCAAAGTGGTAAAAGACAATTAACACATCCCAGTTCTTATCCCTTAAGTTACCTAATCCCTCTGACATCCACATGTTATCATCACCACTTTACATTTGATTGTTCTTAAATCCTTTAAATACTGGAATGACAAAGAAATCTCAGCATTCCCTCCTGATTATGCATTTGAAATTTATATCTAGATGTACACAAGCAACAAAGACTAAGAATTCTGCAACCATAATATCAAACAATTGGAAAAAAAAAAGTTATCAATTCTTGAATACATAAAGTTTTTACATTTATAAAAATACTCTTTATTTTAGCTTAGTACTACCTGTTCCAACTTTATGCAGGGTTTCTTGAGGGGTTGATCCATTTGTGTCTTCTGATCCAAGATCTTTTTTCTGACCATTGGAGGTATAAACTCTCACTTGACTCATCAACTGCACAGGCAGACGATTGCATGGTATAAAATAAGACAGACTCCCACTTTTCATTGAAGCTTGCCATCCTAAGAGAGGGAGGAAAAAAAGGTGTTTCACTTTGGAAGGAAAAAGAAGGGAAAGTGGACCAGCTGCACCAGCAGAAGTTATGGAAAGTTAGCTGTTAAGTACTTATTTGTGCTTGTTTTACCCATGTTTAGGAATTTAAAAATGGGAGCACACAGCATGCTTTCATTGCCTCCCTTTAACCATTGACTTTTAAACATCATTCTAACATTAGGGTTTTTCCCCCATACAATCAGTATACACCTTTTCCAAACACCTCTAGATGATCTTGAGGGCGGGTGAAAAGAAAAAAAAAAAAACCACCAAAGCTATTTGATAAGACTGGCTAACTGATGCATTAAGTCCTATGCTAATCACACTGCCTCAAAATCTTTAAAAAACAAGCACTGATAAAAGAATAAATACAGACCAGTACAAAACTATTAGCCACTGTTGTCATTTCACTTCACTCCATGTACACTCTGTACAAACCGCAGCTTACCAATCAAGAAAAACTGAACTGGGTGCATTACACATTAAGAGCAACTTGCTACAGAAATTATGTTGAAAAGTGCACATTATATAAAACTTTATAGAGAAGAAACTTAAATGTTACAACAATTCACAGAAAAAATACAAGATAAATATGTAAAAAGCCTACTGAGAAATCACCCTGAGTAGGCAATCTTCAATTTCAAAAGACTAGGCAGAAGTAAAGTTGCATGCAGTACAGTCTAACCTGTATTAGCAACCAGTTTCTTTTACGCAGCACAAACACTTCAGCAGAGAACACATTGTAATTCCTCCGACCAGAAATGCAACAGGCAAACTGGCTGCTTTGCAAATCACTCATTAAAAGCATAAATAATTTAAATATATATAATTAAGCAGTGCTGGTAAGTCATACAAAGTATGACTAGACATATATGAATAATGCAACTCCCAAACAAATTATGTTTTATAAAACTATTTATTCCACAGAAGTCTCAATAGCTTTCCTTTTATTTCAGCCCTTTATGATGTTGTAGCACCTGGATGCCTGCACGCACTGATTTGAACCTCACAGGAGTACAATTTCACCTAAAAAAGTCAGATAAGCTCTAACTGACTATTAGTTTTTGCTAATGTGACTAAAGCCCAGAAAAACCAACTCGACACAGCTCAGGGAACGTCCCAACTATGACTCACCAGAGACCGCAATAAATACACGGCACAAGATGAGCAGTGGCGCTTCCTGAGCTTTGGAGACACGGCAGCAGGTGAAACAGGGAAACTTACATCAGCGCGTTTAGAGGACGTTTTTCCTACTAATCCACACACACACACACAAACATTAAAGAAAGAAACATTCGCGGCAATTCAACCATCGGCGATCACACGTTGAGGGACAAAACCGGTCAGAATTTCGATTTCAGGGGCAGAGGCGGGGCTCACCGCTCAGACCAACGCCAACCCTCCAAACAGCTGCATTTTCTATAATTACTGCAAACTTCCAACCCCGCCACGGGCATGACGGATCAGTTTTACGTAAGCGCGGGGCTGACAGGGCCGGAGGCCCCCGCAGGGCGCTTCAAAACACCCTGGGTGAGGCGCTCCGCTTTCCCCCACGCCTCAGGGGCAGAGGCGGGGCTCACCGCTCAGACCAACGCCAACCCTCCAAACAGCTGCATTTTCTATAATTACTGCAAACTTCCAACCCCGCCACGGGCATGACGGATCAGTTTTACGTAAGCGCGGGGCTGACAGGGCCGGAGGCCCCCGCAGGGCGCTTCAAAACACCCTGGGTGAGGCGCTCCGCTTTCCCCCACGCCAGCTTCCCTACAGCTCCCTACCAGGCTTTGACTTGGTGGAAAACAAGGTAAAAATTGATAGACCTGTAGGCCCCGTGTGTAAGATGTCACAAGAAATATTCTTTAGGCGTATTTTTTTCAATAGCTGTAGTTGTTCTTTAGGATTTCTATAGGTTCCTATGCAGCCGGTTAAAGTAAACTGAGAAGGAAGGACTCTGTCTGTTGGATTTCCACCTTGTATTGTATCCTGCTAAAGCCAAAATTAATGTTTTTAATTGATTATAAGAAAGCAACAACAGTAAAATGAGCTATTGCTTAAATCAATTGTTCTTTTGTTCAAAAGGATGTTTTATCTTCATCAGAAGGTGGACAGTTCTCAGTCCCTGATACTCTGTGGCTCTGGGTAAGTCAGATGTTATCTTTTGAATCAGCAAGAAGCATGCCAGATTGAAAATTACTCATGCATTGCAGAATTTCCGTTCAGAATATGTATTTTATAGCCCTGCATTTATATATATATGTTAAAGCATTACCAACTAGCAGCCTGATGTTAGGTTTTTCAAATGGTATTGCGGTATATACAGATGCCATAAAATTGTCTCTCCTTCCATGAGAAAACTATCACTCTGTGATTCGTTGCAGATTCAGAAGGGAAGTATAAACATGTGGGAGTACAGGAAGGGTGCAACCCACAGCTTTTCCAGATCACATAATGAAATTAACTTCTGAAGGATGTTGGACGTCAGAGAATTTTTTATATATATATATATATATATATATATAAAAGCAATTTGGCAATTTCAAGTTTTTCCCAGATAGCTTCGATATTCATTTACGTGACTGACAAACGGTCTCTGGCTTCCCTGCCTTCGTTTGCGCGCTGTGGGGAACGTGGGAGCTCACCAGAAGTTAGCCTGGCAGGGAATTTAGGTAATTAATGTACCTGATAATCCACAAAGCATTTGATCACTGAGGAGAATTATTACAGTCCCTGTCTTTAACACACCCAATTAGATTTTGAACAAGGACTGCTGGCGCGTAACTTCTTTACCAGCCAGCTAGTGATTAGCATTACCAATACAAGCCTGATGGAGGCAAATTGAAGTAAAATACTTGCATAAAATAATTAACACCCATCTTCCCAATAGTCCAATCGCAGCCATACCAGGTGAATCGGGAGCATTGCAACAGATGCTGTATCATTAAGTACCAGATGTACAAGCAATGGAGTTAAGTACTAAATTCACTGCAAGTTGTAAAGTAGCAAAGGTGGAGTCAATTCACCAATTTTAGTAGGGGTCAGACATGCAGCTGGTGTATGTTTAGCTGGCTGCTTGTTATCTTGGCAAGAGCCTAGCGGTAAAAAAAGAAGAAACATGAGGTTAACAGAGCTCCCTTTCTTTTCCCTACATAAATATATTTGAAAGAATATAGAAATTCTTGAAACATTTGTCATTCCTGAAGAATCTCTGCTATACTCTAGAAGAGATGCTAACTGTTGCATTACTTCTAAAAATATTTTTCTTTAGGTTTATCATTTCCTATTCAAAACCAAATAGAATTACTAAACTATTTCATATTATTTTATCCAGCTGAATAACTGAATTTGCCTTGTCTGGTTTTGTTGTTGTAAATATGAAACAGGAAGGAAAATTAATAAAGCTGGAATAGCACAGACAGATTAATAGATAGTACCAGTGTGGCGGTCAACCAGGATTTACATGATCAAGAACTCCGCGTGAGCCTTTCTATTGATAAATATTGAAACCTGAGGAAGCAAACAAAGAACAAGCAAAAGAGCATCAATAACAGCCTATTTACAGTGTGGGATAGCCAAGTACATAAAGCAATTGATAATGAATTACCACATCTCACAGCATGTAGTTGCAGCATCCTAAGACAAAAATCTCAAATCCTTAGTTATGAGCATCACAATCATTAGTTATTGGTCACTAGCAATGAATGGAGAAACACCCTAAGTGATAGGGAACTGTTTATGCATTTCAGTACATCCAATCTATATTAAACAACCTTTTGCCTATGGCAAAGACTACTATATATAGCCATAGCGAATCAGTAAGATCTTGTTTCTCATTGAGTGGCAACATTTTCATGCAATATAGCTGGACTTGCATCCTAAGGTTTAATTGTGAACAATGGTTATTCAGTAGCTATTTTAAGCCCGTATTTAGTGAAATCAAGACAGTTTAAAGAAAAAAATAAAAATTAAAAAAAAATCTCATTCACATTCAAGTTGCTAAACTCTCACCAGATAAAAAATAATATTATTATTTATATATGCTGTGCTTGTACAGGGGCTTCAGTGCCATCTGACCCTCTGGCTAGGGAACAGAGACTGCTCATATATCTCTTGTGTGAAGACCTTGATATATTGAGGGAAGCAGGCTATCACATCAGGGCCATTTCCTCAGGCATCCTTTTGTAAAAACTCTAGAACCTTGTTGTATAAAGCACAAAGTTGTCAGTAAAAACTTAAGGTTAAGTTGCTTTACCATATTATAAGGGTCTTCAGGAAGAACAGATTTAGACCCTGCTTTATGGAGATGCTTGAGAAGTTTCATGGTCTGTAAGCAGTTCCAAGTAAATAAGGCAACTGGATTGAAGTACAGACCTTTGGAAACTTTTTTCCTCATTCCTGTTTATTTAAAAGAAGTAACTGACTGGATTAATCGAGCTACAGCAGTACATCATGATGAAATTCTCTAATGTTACTATCTAGTAAGAAACCTGTAATATGTAAAGGCTAATATACAGTGAAGGATTTTAGTGTCCCTTATATGACAAATGATGTAGTATTAAGTCAATTTGAATATTTTTGAACCTGAAATTCATTAAAGACTTCAAGTTCATACAGTGGAGGAGGCTTGCAATGTCCCCAGATCAATGGCAAGAGCTGATGTAACGACTTTATGTAATTTAAATTACATTTTCGGATTCCCATAACATCCTGCCTTGTGTGTCTTTCATACATCATAGCAAGGTTTTTAAAAGGGAGACTGTTTTGATTTTGTACCTTTTATGATACATTGCAAATACATACCAATAGTTCAAAAAAAAAAGAAAAAAGATAATGAATACATAAAGTGTCCAATGATACCAAACAGCCTTTTAAGTTTTTCAGGTATAATATTTCAATTAACAGAAAAAGAGAAAATATTTCGTGGCAGACAGGTGCAGGAGGGGAATGACTCCTCCAAAGCACAAAATGGTGAATCTACAAAGCCTACATAACACCACTCTGAGTCACGTAGGTCTGTAAAGTTGTTTCATGGTCGCTGGGTCAAAGATCAGCATAAACTAGGAGTAAATATCCTTTGTCTCCAGCACGTGGCCAAGTGTTTTCAATTATTCACATGCAGTTCATTCACCTGAACACCAGCAGTCCTCTTCAGTTTCTTGAACCGTGTGCAGCAGCGCTGAACCAGCCCTTTTGACCCCAGCAGCAGCCAGTGACCTCCTGCCGCTGGAGCAGCTTGCAGTCCTCTCACAGCACAGGCTGGCAACCACATCCTTTCCTCGGTAACCCAGGTGACACATGCCAGATCTTCTGGGAGTCTACGCTGACATCAGAACTGCAGAATTGGTTGATAATTGGTATGATAAAGCTGGGGAATAGGGCTCCAAGAGAGAGAAAGGGCTTTGCGAGAACAAACAACAGGAGATAGAGCAGGTAAAGAAGGAAAGGAATATCAGGATAGGAGAGAGATGGGATAAACTTTGAGGGGTGGAGATGGATAGCAGACATGGAGGCAGAGACATCATTCGGCCTTTTATTCAGTGCTCAAAAGGCTTCAGGGCACCACATGTCTCCATGGTTTGGAAGCCTTCCATTGCTATGTGCACGTAATGCAGCCCCCACACTGGTCAGGCCCTGTATCCCCGACAGGGACTACAGCTCATTAGGAGCGAGTCTCCAACAGACATTCCAGTTTGGTTTCATGGTGAATGAGAACAATCAGAGAATTCGCTTAAAAAAAAAATCACAGTATGGCTCTGATTTAACATGTCGATGCGGGCACTCCTTTTAGCTATCCAATACTCTGTTTTCCAAAAGGGAAACATTGCACTTTTAAAGAATTTGCTATCCCACTGGGGAATGGAGAGTCACTTGCATATCTTAACAAAAAAAAAAAAAAAAAAAAAAATCAATGGGAGTTATACTGGGACATATGCAGCTACAATCAAATTAGGGAAAAGGGAAAGATTCATACAACATATATCCGAAAGTGCACACTTTATGGCTATGCAGGAAAAAAGATGAAAATATTACTGTTCCTGGATCAATAATCCCACACCCACGCACGTAGGAAAGACTTCAAGTGTAAAGCAGCAACATCCTAAGTAAAAAGGAATTGGGATTCTGCTAATATAATTACCGCGCTTTATGACTGCGAGGATTCGACAACAAATGTTTTAAGATCTTTATTACAGGATGCTCTCACAGGTCATAGGGTCTTTTATCTTCCCAACAATCACAACAAACACTTGGGCTTGCGAGTAGTTACTTCTTCAAAGAAACCTTATCTGTAAATCTGGTTGTCTTTTGATCCCCTTTCTAACGCGTAAGGCAGATAGATACTTGCAAAGCCAAAGTATAATAAATCTTGAAGAGGCCTTATTCTCCTGAGAAACTTAGAGGGAAAAAGACTCTCCTGTAGCCAATAGACACATGAAGAGCATATCAAATTACCAAAATGTGTTGCTTCATAGTTGCAAACCAGCCACTAGAGGTCAGTGGTTTGGAATAAAATTAGCACATGGAATAAGAATTTCATTTCATTTCAGATGACCAAACCATAGCATCAACTAAATTTTCCAGCCTTTGAGTAAGGCAAAAGAACTCTTAAGATTAGTAGCATTTACTTTCATCCTAAAGCAGAAAGCTACTTTAAAATTCTTAAAAACAATACTTAGGTATACAATGCATAATATATTGAAACAACTCCTCTTATTCTCTACAGTAATACGGCAGGGATGCACAGGAATACAGGACTGGAAGAAGCTTCCTGCATCGTCAAGTCTAGTCTCTGGCTACTCCCCCTGTCCTACAATCTCTTACTTGAACAAATCAAGGACCAGCTTAAAAAGCAGCTTGATTCTTTTGCTTGTACAAAAAAAAATTGATTACAAGAATGTGAAATAAGCTTAACTAGTACTGTTTAAGCGCATAAAGGCAGGATATTAGAAGCACCTATGCAGTGCAAGAATCTTTTTAAAAAAAACTATTGCCCTTACAAATGTGTAACACTGCAAAGAAAGGCGGCTGGCAGAGGCCAGGAAGAGGCTTTTTAATCATAAGGAGCAAAGTGTATTAACGTATCCAAATGGCAAAAAAACATCGAAGTATTACGTGTTTTATTTAGTCATTTATCTGCTGATGTAAGTATATATGCACACCATCAATCCACAGCATCTTGCATTGATGCAACTAAATGTCTTGCTTACCTCTGCCCCAGTGTTGTTAAAAAAATTGAGAAATAAAAATGTGAATAGAACCACTGTATGTCCAAACACATGCTGAACTAGTGCTCGATGCTGTAACTGTAGTATCTAAGGTTTCAATATTTCTCTGTATTATACAGTTATAGAACTGATAAAATTCCAGTGGACACATAAGATTTCAGAGAGTCAACTTCAGATTTCCATCTGCCATTACAAAAAACCTTGCTAATAATGGCTTTGATTTAAACTTTATCACTGAAACTATTCACAGTGATTTTTGTTGTGTTTTAGTCAGAACCTAACTGAAGTTGCTATAGCAGAATGTTGAAATGGATTGTAATAGACAAAATCTGTCACCTCAAAACACTGTTTGGTCAGATTCTCTAGATTAAAAAAAAAAAATCCAAAAAATACCAAAATGCTACGTTACAAATATCATGTTCTATATGTGTCTTTGCACATGGAAGCAAACATACATCAGGACAAAACCCCATGCAGTTGCATATATGCTATGTCCCCCTAGATTGCCAATACAAAAAGTGCAGCGAAGCAAAGCGGAGAGAAAAGCTTAAAAAAAAAAAAAAAGCCAAAAAGCCCAGTATCAATATAGACCATAGTAGGTGTTTATTTTTCTACTTTTTGACTACAGGAGCTTCAAACACAACAGACAAGAAGGTATAATTCCACTGCAGCTGGTTTCCATTTTAAGTAAACCAAGATCAGCCTATCAGCTCTTGTACAGCATGGCAGCATCCGAGCATGCTATTCCAATAGTATTTTAATAGAGATTAAATTAGAAATAATTTACAGCTAGAAAACTTAACTACTATCCAGAGAATACCAATGGCATAAAACCATGAATGGTGAATTGGGGTTTGTGAAAGCAAAAGAGCACCCAAGTAGGATTTCCAGAGCTCTCTTTATCACATAGAGCTGAACTCTTTTGCATCCTTGTTATTTTTCTCCCTTCTCCATTATGTTTCCACCTTTGTGAAAGCTATAGTTGACATTGCTTTAACCCTTGCAGATAATCTAGCCCTGCACCTTTAATTTCTGATTTTCAGTTTAATTTTCTTGTAAAATATCTTGGCCAAGTGATGCACCATCCTCATCCAACATCTTCTTGCTCTTCCTGTTGGCAAAGGTGCCCGAGTGAACGTTCATAGGAACACGCACAGCAAATGAAAATACCATGACTTGCGCTTGTTCTCAAGGAAACCAGTTTCCTCACCCAGGCAGGAGTCTGGACTGCTGCAACACTTCACTCGCCACACAAGCAAGGTGTCATGGTCAGGATACTGGATAAAGGGAGATGAACTCAAATTAGCCGCTGCTTTGTTTTAAGAGCAAGGCCTTTCATGGCTCCTCAGAATACAATCCGCACTACTGCTTCTACAAAACCACAGCTGTATGGTGGTAGCCAGCTGTGGTAGAATAAAACCCATCTGGCTGGCACTGGGGTTGAACAGAAGTCAGGTATCTCACATGGCATCCCAAATGAGCTAAGCCTAGCCCACAAAAGGATAACATAGGGTCACATTATTAACACCACCAGTTTATGATTTTGCTCGCTAGTTGCTAAACAAACTATTACACTGCTAAAAATTCCAAGTAATCAGACACTACCTACGACTCGCTTTCAGTTCAGCAGTGGCGCTTAGTTAGTGGTATGTAGTCACAAAGTAACCTATTTTAGGATTAAAGGGACAGGACTCCTACCAAAACACAGATGTAAAGTTAACTTTCTCTATTAAGACTTGCACTTTTTGTATTTTCCTAGGGCAGTAAACTGAGCATGTAGGTAATTTTATTTCTTTTTTTCCCCCACAGGACTTTGTGTTACCCATGCCGGGTGTAAAGCAAAATAGCTCCAGTGACTTAAGGACAGGGATCAGCTTTTTTTGATTTTGATACACAACTCGATCTTCCTTTTTCTCTAGAAAACACAAATGAGAAGCTGCAGTAGCTCACTGCATTCTGCACTGTTCTAAACACACCAAAAAAACTCCAAACAAAACAAAAACCCACAACACAACACACACCTAGAACATTTAACACGAAAAGCTGATGGTCAGTAACTCAAACTCAGAGATTTGAACTTAAACAAGTGCTGTTTTGCAACACAACATTGATAATATTTTAAATCCAGAAAAAAAACACCTATACAATTTCATTTCAAGAACATCAACAAAACCATAGCTGTATCAATACAGAAAACAATTTAATTTGTTTTGAAATAAATATTTGACATACAAAGCACATACAGTGAAAAAGGGTCACAATAAATTACAAATGGAGATACTTGCTCGTTCACTGAGAAAAGCCCTTGATATTTCCAATTTCATACCATCAAATTTATCATTCTTGCTGATTTAAGCACAGCACTAAACAAATATGGATCCCAGTGCTTTCTTTCACAGGTACTGGCATGGATAATTTACTGCAGTGATCCAATTTGAAAATCAGTAGGGACCAGTAAATCGCTGCATAAAAGAAAGAGCGAATGAGGTGCTTTTTCCTTAGTGTCAGCAGCCTGTGATTATTATGTTTATTAGATTTTCTTGAAAGGGCTTCACATTTTCTCAAATATGCAGGAGAACTATATTTCCCCTCTGAGCCCTTACATTAGCACTTTGTGCCTCAGTCCTTGAATACAAGTAAAAGATGAATTTTTCAATTCATTTTAGAAGTTTGTACCATCTGGATGGCACAAAACTAAGCAATGAAACCCCCTTACCTGCACAATATCCGCTATTATCACACAGCTAGCTTCTGCAGAAACGTTAATAAGTAATGCTGACATCTTATGATAAAGATATTTTTGAATCCACATTTAAGATTAAAATCCATTACAATATCCATACTGATAATGCATCTTTGAAATAAAGGACTGCTTAAGGTTCTATCCTTAAAAGGCAATTTAAAACAGCAAGGCCTGACTCTTCCTGTGATTTTAAGAAAATTATAGCACAATAAAAGTTACAGGACAAAGATACACTAATCAATTTCATTGTATATAGTTTAACCACAAATACTTGCACTGCAGCAATTAAAAGTTGTAATTACAACAGATCAGCATATCCTGCTAACATCTAGCACATAAGTGCTTCTGATCTTATTCTGTTGCGTTATTTTTCCTCACCAGAAAGACAATGATACGGGGGACCATACCTCCCTCTTGTACACAGGAATCAGTTACCCTTAATCTGAGCACTGTAAGGTACAGTACTTTTTGAAACTGTTTAAGCAGCAGTTAGTATCATTTTGGAAATGGGATCAGGTCATGTAGGGCATAGAAACAAATCGCAGTTCCCCCGACACTTGTCCAACTCTCTTTTCTATTTCCTGCTCTGCCAGAGCTCTTCCATTGCCTCAGGCGAGTGGTGTTTCCTTCCGTGCCTCAGTTCCTGTCTCTAAAATGGGCAAGAACTGTACTTTCTTAATTAAGAAGGGATCTGTACAGCAAATGTTGCAATACCAGTGCCTAACAATAAAAAGGTCCAACACAGACTGTACAAAATGAGCTACATTATTTGTTTGGACAGTACTATCACATATATAGTTAGCAGCTCAAAACCTGTTGGAAAAAATAGTGGCTCATGATTATAATATACTAAAAAAAAAATCCTTAAAATGTGTAACTTAAAATATTAACAGACATTGTTCCCCTTGAACATCCATCAAAGAAGGGAGCAAAACATAAAACTGACAGCACAAAAATGACAGCAGAAGTATAAAATTAAATAAAAGACAATAAAGGAAAGGATGGATGCATTAGTGAATTACTTTGCGTGCAAGAAATCCCAGCTGGCATTAGCTGCTCCAACAGACCCAGTGGGCCCTGATGCTTTATTTATCTACAGGTGAGAACAGACAAGTCTTATGCTGGAGTGTCACTTCTACAGCAAGCTTGTGCACAGCAAGGGGTAGGCCTACCCACAGAATTTACACAACAGCACTTTTAACTTATGAAAGCTAAGATGATAAAAAGAGTGTCCAGTGAGATTTACACCAGTGGAAACAATTACCACATTAGGTAGGCAGCCTTTCAGTAAAACAAGAAATTCTCTGCTTCACATTTGGGGCTGGCAGGCATTTTGCAGTCAGTTGCAAAGTTTCTCTACTACCACAGACTTCTGTTCCAGCCTCTGCATCGTGGCTAGCCATTGACAGAATGGCAGCATGAAAAATCTCAAGCTATCAGGACACAACCAGCATCTCAGGTTTTTAACTTAAATTGTTAGTATAGAAACAGTCACAAACTGCAGTAAGGAATCAGGCACAAGGAGAGAATGTTTTTGCCAGCATTGAGGAAACTTGGTATTATCACGTAGGCAGCTACAGTAAAAAAAAAAACAAAAGAAAAAAAACCCAACCAAACCTAAGTTGATGCAGAGTGCAGGTCAGATGCCCTACCTATTTTGCTTGGAATTTATTCTTACCTCATTGTTCCATGTTTTCTTGGCACAGAGAGGTGAGTTTTACCAGGCCACAAGTAAAATCCAGGCCTCATTTGTCAAGCAACTCCTTGCAAAGCCAAGAATATACTACTAGCCAAATCAAATCCCATTTATGAAAAATCCTCCTCCTCTTGATCCGTTTTTAAGACTTAAGAGAAAAAGTTAACAAGAAATTCTGCATCCATATATAAGTTCTGCTTCACTGCATTGTCTTTCAACTCTCTACTTCTTGAAATCTCATTCACTTATTCCTTTAAGTCTCTCATCCATTCATAGAGTTGGATCTCAAGACTTACCATCCCTTCAGTTACAGATCCAAGACTCTTCTGTAATTTAATAGCAGCATACAATTAAAGGAACAGTCAACTGCACCCATAAAAGCAGTCTTAGACCACAAAAATTTGCTCAGAAGTAACACATTGTTTCACTTACACTAATTACAAAAGTATTTATTTGCCTTCCAGTCCCAGTATGGAGGAACAACTTAGATGACCAAATTAATTTTTAAATCACAGTGGTGCAAAGAGCTGAACAGTCTGATGTCACCACTCAACAAATATACCACGTAATACGAAACAGGGTCTAGAACAATGCTGAAGAACTGAAATGGCAAGAAGCAGGTGTAGATTTCTGCTCTGATTAGATACCATTGTTGCAGTGCTTATTCTTGGGTTAAATTTTGAAAGAAAGGGTTATAATTTTTTTGCACTTTACTAGGCAAAACTTCCCTGGAAAATAATTTAGAAACGCACAAGACATTACGTGCCAATTCAGAAGCAGCAGTGGCAATATAAGAACATGCATACATACACACAGGACAGCATTCTGCTCAACTTCCAGGTTCAAGCATCAGTATGTTCTGTTAGAGAGAAAATAAGCTTAAAGAGCCTAGCAAATTATATTTAACACTCCTTTTATTGCAGTAGAAATTTTAGTTTTTATAAAACCCTCAAATTACAGGATATACATATAGTGAATCTTGTTCAAGTCTTTAGCAGCTGTAGAGCATTACTGCATGCAGTTGCTTCTGCAGTGTGCAAGTGTTCTATAAATAGCTAATCGTGTTCAGAGAGCAAGACAAGTAGTCAAAGAATATCATATTCAATTAGCAACTGGTTCATCAGTACCAAGAGGTTGAGCAAAAAATGAAGTAAGTGTATAAATACATGGCTCTGATCTAACAAACTAATACAACCGGAAAGTTTGAATGATATCCACACCACAAATAAGATAACTCAATAGTTACAGGAAAATACTTTGCTTCAAGACTGTTTTTGGAAGTGTTTCACATTAAATTTCTCTGACCAAGGAAGAATAGTTAAGTACAGTGCTACAGAAGTTTACAAAAGGCCAATGAAACCCTTTTAATTGTATGCAGTTAGAATTTATGCAGTACATTAACTACACAAGATTAGGCAAATACTTTCCCTTGAATTTTGGAAAGAAGTTGTGTTCAGACATAATATTCTTTTTCCACGACCTACCTTTTAGCTGCTGGGTGAATGCATAATCAGCACTCACATCTGTAGTCATGACACTAGCTTCAGATCAGCCATCAGATGGATTTATGCCAAAAAAAATCCTACACTCATTTGTTTCAGAAGCTGCCTAAACAGGTGCAATCCTTTAAGCAAATTTCCCATCACAATGAGAGTCTCAGAAACTGGAAGAACAATTTATACAGAGCTAGCTACAGATTAATTTTCTAAAAGGCTGACATGCTTGAATTACTGCAGTCTCACATTTGTTTAGACACGAGAACAAATCTGCAAAAGTTACTTCATTTACATTGATTAGTTCACTTAAGAGATGGTTAAAAGTTTAAGCATTGCATCATTGTCCGAAAAGCCTACAGGTCAGCAATTTGGCTTGGTAAAACATCTTGTTATGACAAGGTTATGCACAGAGTTTTTCATGATCAGAGTCTTGAGATTTCTTCCAACAATGTAATGTAAGACTATGCCACAAGGTAGAAAGTTGGAAGAGTTTTTTTAAGTAGTATTAATAAAAATAGCCTCTCCTTCAGAAAAGGTGTTAGCTATGTCAGCTTGATAAATTTTGATCCCTTTTATTAAATTCAAAGTGGGCCATATTTTTCCATTGAGTATAGGAACTTAGACAAAATGCTTCTACAGATACATTTAGTAAGCAGAAGAATACTGTCCAAAGTGTACTGCATAGGTATGCGTACCAATTGCTATCCACTGGAGACATCCTACAGTAACTAGAGTTCAAACAATCATAAACCTACTGAGCACAGGCTTCTTAAAGTTTTAATCAACCTCAAACAATCCTTGATTCCTAAAAAAACCAATTCTGTATGACTGGGCATGTTTTGGATAGGATGCAGCTACTTTTTTTTCCCACCAATTAGCAATACAGCACAGTAATTTTAAGTTGCCATGACTTGCTTTTGATATGCTAAATTTCATATTATCTCCAAGAAAAGCATATACGTATTTTTATACAGCCTGGAGTGAGATCAGTGTAAAACCAGGAATTTATAATCATCAGCAGAAGTGCCAGCTGCTCATAATGTTCACAAAACACAAGTGCCCGAAATTTGGCTATGCAACAGTTGGTGCCAATCTGCTGATAAAGGAAATGCTGCTGAGGCACAGTCTTCTTACAAAAACAGGACATGAGGGCTTCATTATTAAGTGTTCAACAACAATCCTCAGCTCGGTGAAGAGAGTCCTGAAAAAATCAGATGTAAAGAGAGTTTTAAAATCCTACAGCATTTATCAGAAGTGAGTATCATCTAAATCTATCTTTTCACTTCTTTTCTCAACACCCCACACGCACTCTAGTTAGCAAGTTCTTTAGATCAACTCAGTGTTTCAGTATCTTGTAAGAGCTTCAGAATTCTTGTCCTTTAAACATTAACATTTTAATTAACTTTAGTTCAGCAGCTTCCAGCTGAGGACAGATATAAAGACAGCAGAAAAATTAACCTTACAAGGTTACAAAAAAAAAAAACCCACCAAAAAAAAAAAAAGAAAGAACAATGCTTTATCAGAAATAGTGTCAGGAGTTGGGAGGTAACTGTATTTGTGCTGCTTCTTGCCAGAATGCAAGAACCCTGCACTCTAGAAGCAACTATTAGAAGACAGACATGAGAAATAAAACCCACAACACCAGTTTCCCTTGAAACTACATAAATACCAGCAGAACATGTTGGATAAACTAGTTCTATGGGAAGTTAGATTTAGTGTTGCACAACTTAAATTATTTATAGGTAGCAAAGTGCCTTCAGAGTTGGGTTCTCTTACTAAAAAAAACACAAAAAAACCACACACACCTACCAAGATGGAACAATTCATTTCTTACAGAATAGTAGGGAATAGGAGGTAATTAAGTTTTCAGTTCTCAGACTTGTCTTTGCATACCATGGCAGCCAAAGCCACTTCCTTGGTACTTTAGCAAACCATTTTCTAATCAAGTAGTGATCAGACTGGCAAGTATATTCACAAAATCTTACACTATGCCATGCTTGTCATAAGAAATGTTTTGAGAAAGCACTGACCTGAGCAAATCCTCATAGAAATATTTATGGTTTCAAAGTTTAAAGCAATAGTATTGGCTTGACCAACTTTCAAACAAAATCAATAAGGCTCTGTTTCAATTATAATTAACCTGACTTATAAATTTAACTAAATGAGGTAATGAATGTGTTTAAAATCATCCACAGATTTTTTTTTTCCTGTTAAAATCACACAAGTTAAGTGTCTGTTCATGTATAGTCTTAGCCTCAGATAGGCCTAGAATCTAAAATAAGGGTATCTTTCTGGTAAATGGCTGCAGAACAATTAAAAGACTTTCTTCTCCCAAAGTGTAGTTTTAATTACATAAGCATGTTCTGAAAGCTCCCATTCAAGGACAGTGGTACATTTCAGAAAAGCTCAGTCACATGAAATAAATGTAGCCTTGAACCAGCTGTTCTTTTTTTTAGCATCCAGGTGTATTCCACATTCTACAATAATAAATCTGCAAATGGCAATTATGAGTTGTACATTAATTTTACCATGAAAAATTTCTGAATGCCTAAACACTATGCAGCTAAACATTAACTTTCAACATCAATGTAGTGCTTACCGACAGTATGGATTTCTCCGAGAGGAGTAGCGTAATGTAAGAAATCTATAGTAAATGAACGGCTGGAGCAGACTCCCTTGCCCGCTGAAAGAGAATAGAGAAGCAGAGCTTAAGACTGACAAAAAAAACAAAACAAAACCAGGACTTTTCCTAACAAAAGCAAGCAAACGACTTCTGCTCAAAAAAAGCTAGATTAGGGTCACATTGGTTCAACTAATCTAGATCTGACACAAAAGAGTACATAGCCATACTTACAAAGGCAGAAACTTACACTATAGAATAAAACTGCTCAATGAAGCAGTTAAAGTGCTGTTCTTGTATTGATTTTATATTTATGAAGTTGGGGTTTTTTGTTGTTTTTTTGTTTGGGTTTTTTTTTTTTTTTTTACATGCCTTATATCTGGTGGTGGGCAAAGAATCACAGAAGTGATGGCAGACAACTGTCCACTATTAAGAAAGAACTTGCTGGTCAAGCACAGAAATTAGCTGACAAGTAGTCCAGTTACAGCGAGCTTTTTCAGCTCTAACTGTAGCACTATGAATATCTGGACCATATTTCTAGTACCTTTTGCAAAACGAGACTAATATAGATGTATTGAGATATTAATGCCAAGCTGATACCTGACTATTTCAGTTACACCAAAATTAGGTTTTGATAGCTTACAAAGCTGCTGTTTCACATGACAGCGCGGTAAAATAGTGAAAGGGTAGCACACAAACCATACATAGCAAAGCACACAAATACCATGAGTTTAATTTTAATGACTGAAGCTTCTTTATATAGCACAATATTAAAAAGCTCTGTTTGAAGTTGAACATGACAGTTCCAGTAACTAGAGCTCCTTCAAGTATGACCAATATCTTTACCCAGAAGAAAAAATGTAATTGAAAAGGGAAGTGAGGTACAGGAAGGGGAAAAGAAAAAGTCTTGCACCTGTACAATATTTACAAACAATTCAACATGCTAAAACAGTTTAAAGAACAAATTCTCACAACAGCGGCATTTAACCATTATATGATTTTTTTTTATATTTTTATCTTTCACAAGCTTCAGTATCTACTAGTTGACATATCAAGTAGCAACACTTCACATACTAAGTTTTCGGGGGGAGGGGGGGGGAGAAGACAGGGACGGACAGGGACAGGACTTCTCCTAAGGAGAAGTTTAAAGCACTTTAAAGTTTCAGATACTGGATACAAAGTATATCTGTCAATTGGTAAGTGGCCTCAAATGAAATGGATGAAATGGAACTTCAGGGCTGCTTCAGGGCTGAAGCATTGAAGTGTTTAGCTGACATATCAAAAGATAAAGACAAATTACGCATTCTATCAACTTCCAAGAAGATAAAGCCTCCCTTTTGCTGCCTGTGAGACCACTCAAGACAAGTGCACTCACTGTGCTATGACTTGTATAGAACAAAGGGCACTATTCCCCCTCCAAATATTAAAAGGCAATGACCCAGACTTCAGTGACTGGCAGGTCGTTATGCCTATATGACTTCAGTGGGATTCCAACATGTATATGCTCAATATCCCTAAAATGAACTCAACAGCCTGCACAGCAGGCAAAACCAAATGGAATCAAAAAAAGAGACAAGGGTCACCGGTCAGCAGTAACACAGGAGAGGACATAACCTACTCCTGCTTGCACGCTTTTAGCACAATGAAATTTCATGCCGCTTAAATTTCTGGAATCTAATAATCAAAAATAAGGGTTCACTTTCAGTGAAGCTGAAGATCTTAATATTCTATTACACTGACCAAAATTAAACTTACTGAACAGTGTAGGAGAATGCAAGTTACAGGCCTGAAAAACTTCGATTTGAGCCAACAATGTCACCTCTGCTATGAAAGGGAAGGCGTTTTTGGTGCTTAGTTATATCAGAGTGAATGCTTTTTGATGTCACGATGCACCAACTTGAGAAGTCTAGGAATCACATAAATTTAACTCTAAGTTAAAGCCTTGGTCGGCCAGAACCATATATCTGTGACCCTCAGAAAATTCAACTGCAAAAAGTAATCTTGTGTAGAGTTTCTAATTCTGAAAATATTTATCGTAATTCTTACCTGAAGAGCATAAAAACTGTAGCTGGCATCAGGAAAATTTCATTACAAGCAATGAATTTTAGAATATTCTGTTGATTAGCGTTCAGTTTCTCTAAAAGATTTCTCAGAAAGGGCAGGCTATTTGAACTTCGTGCCTTTAAAGAAGAAAGAAAGAAAGATTGATGTAACTTACATGCTTTCTGGCAATCTTCTCTAGCATAAAGAGATCAAAATACTAACAATTATCACTTACAACTCATTTCAGCATTTTAACTCTAGATCCTTTAAAGGTATTGAAATTAGTATCCCAAAGAAAACTACTGGAAGCTTGGAACTCCATAACTACATAGAGGTCAATTAAAAACACAAGGTGTTGCAATTCCCTCACCCACCCATTTTAGGTTCAACTGCATAGAGATGGCCACAAGCCTTATTCTGCCCACTAGGAGGAAGCACCTACAGTAGCAAGATAGCCCAGTTAGGAACACCAAAGGTTGGAGTTACATTAAGCTGCACAAGGCAGTTCATTGAGCAGCAGGTCCAACTGGCAAGTATTCTGCTTGCTAGCCTCACCCTGCAGTTTATTATTCTACTGAAGTAGAACATTAAATTTCACGTACTATGGTTTAGCTTGAAAAGATATGTCTTAAATTTCAACTTAACTGTTACATAGCTTTTGCTTCCTTCAAAGAAAGGCATGTGAAGAAAAATAATTAGTGTCAACTCCAACATATCATTGAGTTATAACAGAAGCAGAGGGAAATCCAACCCCCAAAAAGACTTCTCAGATTCTCTGCGCTGAGATTCCATTCCACAATTTCACTCTAACTCCTCTAGTGTAGCTAAAGAAAACCATAGCTGCAACTCCAATTTGTTTATACCCCCCTCAAGAATATAAACAGTTTTAATGGTATCATACATCATATCATACTTACATCAAGAACCTTCTTTGTATATGTAGCAGCATGAAGCAAAGAGAACAGCAGAACTGGAAAAATACTCACTGAAGCAAGCGATAAGGAAAATTATAGGCTGCACAAGTGCTTCATTTCTCCATGATGTTATACTAACACGCAAGTCATAGTTTGATGTCTCTCTGCAAGAGGCTGGCTGGAACGACCTATACTGGATTAAGGCGTGTAGATGTCTAACATCTATATTTATAGCTCTTCCTTTGCTTCTTACACCTCTTCACTATGCATTTTTATTAACTTCAAAATGTGCGTGCATGCAGGTATGCAGAACTATAACCATTACAAACCAGTGCATTTCTACTGAAATGCATTCTTTTTGTATGGAAGACACACATGAGGTTACTACTTAAAATTTGTCAAATACATGTAGTCATTATGTTGTTAATTAAAAGATGTTACAAAATGCATTTCTTTACCAGAGAACATGCAATTGCCAGCCATTCAGATTTTAGAGAGCAAGAATGCAGACATTCCTCAGCCAGAGACATTTTAAGAGTAAGATATTAAGCATACATACGAAGTGGCACAAAGAAAAGTCAGTTCTTATAGGTCACCTTTGACAAGTCACAGGAGTGAGCCTTTCTTGCATGCTTTCTCTGTTTAAAAAATTATTTGAAAAAGCTACTACTAAGTAATTGTCTCTCTATGTGATATATGTCCTACTTACAGTGAGGAGTCATATATAAATCCTGTATTAGTAATAAATGAAAGTTACCAACTTCTCAAAGTATCACTTGAGGCTGGTCATAAAATCCACCGAACTCAGGAAAAAGTGAAGTCTCAGGAAAAGAAAATCTAAGTAGCCAGAGACTGCAGTGCACTAGTTAGAGGTGATTAATCTGAATATGGATCGATCAACATAAGCTTCTCTTATTTTACATAAAGTGTGTTCTATGAATAGCAAACATATTCTAGTCTAAACTAGTTTTTCAAATCATGGCACAGGTGATGAAAAGAATCAAGTTTTTAAAGATATTTAAAAACATTACCAGGATGACACAAGTAAAGGATACTTGTAACAGGGTAGGAATTCACAAAGATAAGAGAGTACAACAGGTAGTGGCAGCTGTCCTCCAGCAAAGCCTGGGCCAGAAAGGCCCTGCTAAGCTGAAAGTGCGGTAGCCTTTGGTGTAGCCGGAGGGCACTAGTAAGAGCATTTGCCAGCAAGGCACGCTGGTAAAAGCTTGCTGCTTCATGCAACCTGCAAATCATCAGAGGAGACGTTACCATATGAACCAAGCCCCTGCTCAGAAATTTTCCACCCTTGAGAATTGCATCACAATCTCACAGTACCCGAAGTATTTCTATTATTGTACATAAGCACTATTACCAAAATACAACTAAAAAACTAGTAACACTGACTTACTGCTGTGCCAAAGGTAAAACAACTCAATATATTACTCTGTAACTACACATCAAAACATGCATTTGCCACTACAGTTGCTTGACATTTTCCAAACACACCTAAAAGTGTTTTAAACCAAGCTAAAAATCTGTAAACTGTTCTGACAAAAAGCATCCAAGTAAGCTGAATAATAGAAATTTACCCTTACATGGAAAACAATTCTGTGAAAAGGGAGTGTAGCTGCTCTGTAAATTTTAATGCTAATGTACAATATTATAATACATACCCTAGGAGAGGCAGGACAAATAAAGCTGAGCAGTAAACTGTGAACAAGCGAGAAATCCACATTGCTGTATCCAACTTGTTAGCCATCAGAAATTGCTACATTAGAAAAGAAGAAAAAAAACCAACCCCCACGGAAGTTGGTATCTTAATATTTGCATACAGTGAACTTTTTTCCCATCTATATTAAACTGCAATTCTCTCCAAGTTTGAATAGAAGCAAATTACAGCTTGAAGCAAAGAGCATCTTTTTGTTCTGTACGAAACTTGACTCACATGATGTTACTAACCAGATCAAAAATAGCTCAGAATCAAAAGGCTCCTCTGTATATTGCAACAAAATATCGTGGTAAAATCTTGCATAGAGGTAGTTTTTCTAATCAAACCAACCTCACAAAACAGCCATTTTCAAAAGTGTATCATGCAAGGTCTTTAGACCTGACTTCTGCATCTATTGCTTCAAGGTTCCTTTTAGAATACACTTCACACACCTGGGGCTACATCTCCATACTTCTGGGGGCTGGGGGG
This sequence comes from Charadrius vociferus, assembly GCF_000708025.1. Taxonomy (NCBI): domain Eukaryota; kingdom Metazoa; phylum Chordata; class Aves; order Charadriiformes; family Charadriidae; genus Charadrius; species Charadrius vociferus. Next base: position 1,409,411 of record NW_009648333.1, on the reverse strand, counting down.
GGG
>NW_009648333.1:1408935-1409382 GCF_000708025.1 Charadrius vociferus | reverse complement strand
AAGTAGCATAAAAAAAAAAAAAGAAAAAAAGCTTTTAATGGTAATCTAGCACCTCTCCTGTTGCTAAGCTCTCCTTCATGCCTGGTATAGTCCCCGTACCATAAAGTCCCTAATGAAACACGGAATGCTTTTGGCTATTAGGTGCCTAAGAGTCAAGACAAGAGCTTCCCTTCTCCTGAAAGAGTCCAAAGTTTTTTTCTGCATTTGAACCAGCTTTTGAAGACTGCTCTTTTCCTCTTTGTTCCTCGACCCTTTTTATGAAAATGACTAGAAATTAACCTAACTAACCTGCAGGAGTCTTCATATCGTTACCTACTGGCTTACTTGCACAACATAACCACAGACATAGAGCTGCTACCACCGGGAATTCGTCCCGATTGAGCCATTTTCAGGACAGGCGGCGCAGCAGCAGCACGTTTTCAATCCGAAAGTGGAAGAGCCGCTTCC
>NW_009648333.1:1392298-1408374 GCF_000708025.1 Charadrius vociferus | reverse complement strand
GGCAGCGGGGGGCAGTTGATGTCTGAGCTCGGTCCCTGCGGAGGGGGAGAGCATCGCCCTGCCGGGGGCGGGGGAGGACGGAGAGAAAGAGACTGCGTGCTTAAAAGAAATTTACCTATTTTAATGAAATATTAATAATAAAGTAACGAAATATATGGAATATCTACAAAACCAATATCGAGCTCCCAGGGTGACAGTCACATCACCGGCGGGCACTGGGGGAGTCTCAGACTGGACTCGGTGACGGATGGGAACTGGATTCCAGACCTGGATTCAGGATAGGGATCAAAGGCAGACAGACAGACAGACAGAGCCCTCCTGGGACTCTTGGAAGACACTGACCCCTTTGATCCCTCAGCTTTTATACTGAGCACGAGACAGATGGGATGGAATACCCTGTGGGTCAGTTTTGGGTCACCTGTCCTGTCCGCTCCTCCCCGCAGGTGCGACCCCTCTATGCTTTTCCACTTCCGACCCTCCAACAGGGCACGTATGAGCACGTGTGCCCAAGCTGCCCTTGGCTGTTATAGCAGTAAGTTTAAGCAAAAGCCTCTCTGCATACCATGCCTGGGCATCAACTATAAACAATCAGGTCTTATCACTCTGGAAGCAGATACTGCTGGAAAAATACCCAGTCAATTTCAGAGAGCGCAGTTACAAGAGGCTTAGCTGAAAAGTAAAACTACTGAACAGAAAAATGGTTCTGTTTAACCTCAAACCAGGACAGTTCCCTATAATGTAAAAAGGAAAAAACAAAACCAAAAAAAAAAACCCTACACCTTTTCAAAGCTGCATGTGCCCAAACATTCATCCTGTAAACAGTATTAAATTAAAGTGCAGCAGCTTTGAAATAAGTTTCTGAAATCTTTGGTCGATCATCATTAAACCTTAAAGCTTAGGAGCGTTAATCAAGCACAGGTATATCAGAATGCTGATGGGAGCACCGAGCTGGATGGCACAAGGCAGCAGCCGCCCACCCACTCTGCAACACGTAGCACGCGCTGTTTGCAAGGTCTTGGAAAGGGTTCATCCTCCCCTCAGTAATCTGACCCTGACCATTCTGTGTGCGTGATTCTGTGTGACCCTTCTCTTAATATTGATTTATTTTTTTTTTTTAATGATCTGGATAGCTACACGAACGTGTTTCTGTTCTCAGCTGGAAGTCTGCAAATAGAGTATAACTCTACTGAAGTGGTACCAAAGTAAAAGAAAAACAAGTGCGGGCCTCGAGACTGACACCCATCACAGAATCACAGAACGGTCAGGGTTGGAAGGGACCTCTGGAGATCATCTAGTCCAACCCCCTGCCCGAGCAGGGTCACCTACAGCAGTTGCACAGGACGGCATCCAGGCAGGTTTTGAATGTCTCCAGAGTGGGAGCCTCCACCACCTCTCTGGGCAGCCTGTGCCAGTGCTCTGCCACCCTCAAAGTAAAGAAGTGCCTCCTCATGCTTAGATGGAACTTGCTATGCTCAAGTTTGTGCCCATTACCTTTTGTCCTATCACTGGGCACCACTGAAAAGAGACTGTTCCCATCTACCTGGCACCTTCCCTATAAGTACTGATAAGTATTGATAAGATCCCCCTCAGTCGTCTTTTCTCTAGGCTGAAAAGACCCAAACGACTTCGACTTGTAGCTGCTGGAGCCTCCTGCGGTTTGTCCTCCTGGGTCTCTCTCAAGGACGTGCAGCAGGTTCCCCCTTCTGGCAGTATGGGCTCCCGGACAGCAAGCCATCTGCTCTGCTTTCTAATCATTCCCAGATGCTGTCAATTACTCTTTAGCAGCAAAAAAAAAAAAAACCACCACATACATTTTTGTGACCAAGAATGTTGGAATCAACATCCGCAATCGGCCTCATTTCTGGCTTATGATGATTAAACTTGAGGATTGATTGGAAGAGATTTGGGAAGGTATCAGGAGAATGTGTATGTTGACGGGGAAGGAGCGATGGAAGAGTCAGCTGATGGGGATTCTAATACCGCAACAATTACAAGTAAAATAAGGCTTGAAGCTAATTAACACATTTAAGGTGAAGATGCAGAACCTGATTTTCCCCTTCTTTTCCCAGCCACTCGTCTCTTACTAAAGTGACTGCAAAGTAGGCACAAGAACAACCTGCTCTTCTGGGACCATTTTTCTACAGGTGGAGGACACTCCACAGGTAAACAGAACCAGAGAATTAGGGCTTTCCGTGTGTCTGCTGCCTGTTCTCAAATGTCTAATAAAAAGACTGACAAGCACTTATGGTAAACCAAAATTAAGGCTTTGAATATTGCCCCAGTAAATTAAGTTTAACCGTTACCAGGTTATTTTCCTTATTACAGAAGAAAACATTAATATATCCAGGATATTTCTTTAGATGCAACTGAAATGTGGAAATACACATTGAAGACAACCAGATGTTTAATGCTGCCAAACTGAAATGTCACAAGGGAAAAAACCTTCTGACCAGTCTTCAAGCTTATGTATTTCTTAAACGGACCTAGGATGACAAATCCATGTCTTTACCAGGAGTGCTTATTTATTTCTTAGCATCTGTAATTTAGGAAGGAGTGAATACACACGCATACAAAACATTCGTTTCTAGGGCATGGTCTGCTGTCCGTCAGTCATAACACAAAATTTTATATTTTCTTTTTGCAAAAGTTGTCTTTCACAGATTGGCCTTAATTTCATTTAAACAGAATGTTAAACCATTGTTTATTCCCCAAAGTTAATGGCTTAAAAACTGTTGAACTTTGGAAAACTTAGTAAGGAATACCACAGTTGGCCCTTTACAGCCAAGATGTCCCCTTTGGTTTGTATCAATTTTTCTTTTCCCGACTTTCCCCTTCACTTTTGTTCTGTGTCTGTTGTCGGTTATTGTTTGATATGATCTCTCCCATTGAGCAATTGGGACCATGCTACTGTTCGCCTTAACTTGAGGGAAGACATTAAATTATATCTTAAGGAATCAAGTTTCAGCTATTGCCTTCTCCCCTTCCCAATTCTCCTCTGCCGCGATATTGCTGATTGAGCAGAGAGGAGGGGCAGAAATTGATTCCTGTGCTATTAATGATTTGGTTTCTGACAGCTGTAAGGGGATTCTTCCGGACCATCAAGGCAGCAGTTTGCTTTCCCTGACAATTGATAGTTCAGATATTGAGCAGAGTATCATTGCGATTGCTGAGGACTGATGTGCCTCATGAGCAGCGCAGTCCCATTTCTCCTCCGTGGCAGTCCAACACGATCAGCACAGACAGATCTGAAAGTGTAACTCGCACAGCTCTCTCTTTCTCCCCAGTAAATTTATACGCCCATCAGAGAATTATTGGCAGGAATGATACCTGGGATCAGCTCGCTCTCAATTTAAAAAAAATATGGATGCAAAGAGATACATTTTGACCTTTTGGGCCCAAACATATACACTTACTTCCACGCACCCCTGAAGTCTCAGGGGAAAAAAATAAACCGCCTTAGTATGTCTGCAAAATAATTCACATATTTTAGAAATATATGAAAGAAAATGTGCAATGCTTTCCATTTGTTTAGCTCCAGCTGAGACTCTCCAGGCAGTGTGAATTTACTGATGCTCATGACATCACTCCGAGTTAAATGCTCAATGAAGACTTAGGGTCAAAAGGGTTGGCAATTTACTAGTAGGCACGGGAGCATAGCTGGGCTGGAAACAGAATCCACAGTTTCCGAGTCCCCACTGCCACTTCCCTTCATAGCCACTACGTGTTTTCGGATGAGATCATTTGCAACACTCCATATGTAATTCAAAGCCAGTTTCAATATTCGAAGAAGAAGGAGGGAGCTTTTATGGTGTTTCAAATTAATTACTGAAAACCTCATTACAGACACTATGGAAATATTTTATAAATGGCAATTATTATTAAATAAATTTTGACAGCCATAATAAATACTTTCTAGAACCAGTACTTTACCTTACAGATTCATTTAAATTTGAGCTTTTTATTGCCTTTTTAATAGCATCACCGTCAGAAGCATGCAATCTTTTGTGGCCTCCAGTGGCCTCAATTCTCAATCATTTGAACAGAAGCTGATGTGGCATTTTTTAGGTGGTGTTCACCACCTTGGAGCATGGCGCACTTGAGGTTCAGATAATGATGTATCTATTTTGTCTTTCTTGATTTGAAAGAAGGTACTGTTGCTGGCATCTGTATAAGGTTTTCATTTATTTCGAATAGAAGAGAGAACATTCCTCCAAGGTCGATAAGATTGCAGTTCCTCATAGCCAAACTGGCCCCATTATTTGTATCAGTAGTGTATAACGCAAAGCTAAAATAAGTTTTTATGCAAATTTGTGATGAACAATTTGGTTCTTGTTTGTGCTTATCTCAAGCTGGCTGTCCAAATCTCAAGAAACAATAAAGGACATCGGGTCAACGCCTGTTACATTTTTCAGAAAAAGAAACAGAAGTCTTCTGTCTCTCTCCACCAGATTGCTTTGTGATTGTTGCTCAACGGTCTGTAGCAATATCAAACATGGTCTTCTTTCTTTTCCCTCACAGCTGGAGTTTCCATTTACTCACCCTTCCTGGAAGGATTAAACTTTTAATCCCTGAGTGCCTGCCAAAGCAGTGAAAAAGAGAAAGCACAACCTTTGTGAAGATGTGCAAAATAGGAAGATACTCCTTCCAGTTGCTTTCGGTGTCAGCATTTTCATAACTTTCCACATTTTGGTATATCCCTGTGTTATTAAGATATGTGACACAGAAGCTGCAAGTGTAAGCTTAAGATGATGCAAAGAACTATGACAAATTCATATTTATCTTTTTAGAGGTTGGAGGTATGGCACAAGACTTGACGTGTGATTGAATCAGAGAGCAACCATACCAGTGTGTTTTATTTGCGATGTCCAGCTCACTAAGGACATGAAAAATAGCCGAAACTTGAGAATGGGAAGAAAGATGGGCAAGTGTTCCTTTAATAAAGGCAAGGAAGTTTAGGAAGATTTTAGTACTCTGCAGCAAGTGACTGTATCAACAAATGGAGGAACACAGTGAATTATAGATGTGAACTTTCGATTACCTGTACTGCCTAATTAGAAATACCGCAGCAGGAAAGATTGATAAGCACCCTCTTGCAAGCTTGAAGAAGTATCTGGAAGTGTATGGATCAATGCTGAACTCTGAGTTACTGAGTTGTTGGTAAAAGGCTCCTTTTCTCCTGCTAATCACAGGCTACAACGAGGGAGTAAAAAGAGGACAAGGGACAAACCCCCAAAGCTGTGACCTTCTCCAAGGAGAAGTTCAGTTCATGGTGCAAGGAATGTTAGCTGTATGTACGCATAGAAATGTGCAAAGAAATGTTCCCTTTCTGGAGTACTGTCTCTTACACAAACTGAGCAAAAACCCCACAAAGTTTGGCAACAGTAACACTTAAGATGGTGCTGCACTAATAACTAAAGACTATTGACACTCTAACCTGCGGTCCAGTATTCTTCAGCAGAGATATTAATGAACAGGGTTGCCTTTCTGCCACTCATTCAGCATAAGCAGATGTTTGCAGATAAATAATTAGGGTTGCAAGCTGTATAAGCTGAATGAAAATGAACCACCAAGAAATTTTCTACTTTTATCTGAAGGTCACACAAGCCAAAGGCTGCCCTCGACATAAGCGTACCGGTCCGACTGTGGGGAATCCCACCCCCATTCACATACAAAACTTTTCTCACAACTACAGGAATTGGGGGGGCTGCACAGCTTTTATTCTCTGCACCCCCAAAGCTGCCTCTGGTTTCATCCATAAGCGTCTTTAGATGTTTGTTCCTGTTTGTCAGTATCGTCTGCACTCTTAAGACCATTACACAAGTACCTAGGCAGTAAATGTTTTACAGGTGTATATAAAAATCCTTATTAAAATGAGAGGAGGCTTCAGAGAGAAGCTTTCAATTTTGGACAGTTTTTACATAATCCGGTATGTCTTCCTAACCAGGGTAGATTCCAGTGGTCTCATTTATTTTATTACATAAATCCTTCTTGATCTTTTACCACGTACTCCAGGTGCTGAATTTTCAAAAGCCCTTTGCGGTACAGCTAAACCCTGAAATCGGTAACTTTCTGCACTGTTTGTGAGATCCCATTCAGAAATTCAGTCACAGAAAACTGGATGGTGGATGACATGATAGGGATATGTGGAAATATTTTAAACATTTTATATTTGATATTAAATTGTTTAAACACGGTGGGCTCCATGTCTTCTGTAGACATTTTGTTGCTTTTTTCTTTTGGAGGGGGGTATTTTTATTCATTCACAGCGTATCCAATTCCAAACATAGGAGGCAAATGCTCCAAGGGTTCCAGTTTATATAATCAATCCCTCTATTTTTTATTTTATTCTATATAATTTAATTAGAGTGATCTAGGTTTATAATCATTGCCAAAAAAAAGTATATGCATATTTTATCCAACTGTTTTTTGTGGCCACTGATAATCAATAAGAGCTTAGAACTTAGAAAAGATAAAGAATACACGGAAAGACAATCAGGTTAATTAGATTTGTCCTTCCAAACAGTCATAGGTAAAGTCCATCCATTTAAATCTGATCTAATCATGTGCTGAAGTGGCGTGAAATTGAATGAAATCAAGCTGTCCATATCCCAGAAAATGTTCTTACTGAGATATAAAAATCCTCAAGGATACCAATTAGTCAGCTAGACTACTGATAAGTCAAGGATAAGTTTCTCACTCAGTCATAATGCTTCCGATTTATATATTGACCACAGTGGCTGGTAATGGAAGCGTGTTCTTTGAGGCTCATAACTTTTTATTGAATTCAGCCTTCCGTGTTACAACTTTTGCAGAAAAGAGCTATCTTACATTTCTTCTTTGACAATCCTTGCTTGCTTATATATAGTCACTAGTAATTACTTCATTAGGAAGGTAAAATACAGGGGGGTTAGGGTTCAAGGGAGGTATCTGGCATTATAAAAAGGAAATTGTAAGCAATATAGAGACGGTCATAAGTAAAATGAAGAGTTAAACACAGAGCAAGGTTATTGACATGGATGACAGCTTCTGGAATATAATGGTCAATGTTGTATCAATCAGCGACACAGGAGGAGACACACAGGAAATTCAGGGATCATCTGTAGAAAGCTGTCTATACTCACTGTTAGCTTCTTCACTGGGGTTTAATGGGGCTTTTGGTGAGTTATACCATTTATTCTTGTTGATACAAATTTTGATTAGTTGCACACTTCTGCAAAGTAAGCAAATGTCCTTGATCTCGTTTTCCTAATCAAAAGATAAAACAGAGATTTTAAAAAAAATTCTTCTTTGTCACACATAAAGTTGTCTTACATTACAGTTTGTCCAAGATCACTGCGAGTAGTTCTTTGGTAAGGTAAGATAAGATGTCTGGCACCTTTGTTTTAATCTTTATGGGTGACATTAGGTAGAGGGCCTTGAGTAAAAACCTTGATCTGTTAAAAAGCCTGGCAAGCTTCTCATGTGATTCCTTCAGAGTCATTTGTCTGCAGCAAGAAACAATGTGCAGATGTAAAGTTTAAAATAATTCTGACAGGAGCAGGAAAGAAGTTGTGGAACTTCACCTGACATGACAAAATTCACATTGCAATGACTGCATGGGTAATGAATATCCTGGGAAAGATGCTTAAAGGAAAAGGAACCAGGCAGTGCTCAGTATAATTCCCGCGATAGCCCATCCGAGAGGCAGAAACTATGAGAAGATGTCCTCAACGGGTAAATTCATGATGGGTGAGGTAGAAAAGACAGAAAAAGATATTGGGCCACGGAGAGTCATTCATGCGAAGGGTTCCAAGCAGCATTCTAGGGTTAAGACTGGCAGGGTAGATAAAAAAGTAAAATGGGAAAAGGTGATGAAAAGGAAAGGGTGTAATTTGCACACTAATTTTAGCATAAGTGGAAAAAATCAGAGAAATAGACTTATTAAAATAAAGGAACGTCAGACAGGAGAAGGTTGAAGTGTAAGAAGAAAGCTGTAGCAGGTAGTGGGCTTCGCGACATGAATGTGCTTGAGAAATGGGAGATGGACAATAAGAAATGGGAGAATAATTTACATGCAGCAGTATATTGCTCAGAGGTAGTAGAATCAGTATCCTTGGAGATTTTCAAGATTCAGCTATGGTCCTGCTTCAAGGGCGAAGTTGGACTACCTGGCCCCTGGGATCCCTTCCAATCATTATTTGTAGGATTCTGTGACAAGTCAAGGTCTTAAGCAGCAAAACTGAAGAAACTGGAACAACTAGTGATGGGTGTGACATCCACTATTGTCAGGATGCCAAATACATCAGAGTAGCAGGCATGGTTGTTGAGGGGTATTGAAGGATAAGGACTCTTAAGGATTCATAGAAATTAAAGCGATGAGTAACAGTGAGGGTTTATAACAGAATAAATGTTCTTAGGGATTCCATCATTATGAAAAATGTTAATTTCCAAGATACAGGTGAAAGAATATAGGTTATTTGTAACAGTGCAGCTATTCTGAAGTGTTACAGCTCACAAACTTCCTCATCAATACTGCATCAACAAGCTGAGCTGCTACATCAATCTTGGGTTTGGAAATAATACAAATATTGTAAGATAACCATCTATTGAAAATAACCCTGCAAGTTGAAACGGTTTAAAATAAATTGAAGAATAAACAAAAGCTATTTATCTAAGCTTTTTATATTTTGCAGGAATATCCATCAATAAATTAAGTAAATGGTTAGTGAGGTCATCTGGGCAGAGGAATTCAAGCAAAGGTGAAATAAGAAAATAAAAATTACCAATAAATTAAGTAAATGGTTAGTGAGGGGCAGAGGAATTCAAGCAGAGGTGAAATAAGAAAATAAAAATTATATGTGCTGTAGCAGGATGTCTGTAATTCGTTCCCCAGTCTCTTAAAATGGTCAGGAGGAAAAAAATCTCAATTTTAGGTAGTGTAGGCTGCTGGAGGAGAAGACAGGGAGGTTGCTACTGATGCCACTGCTCTCACATGGATCTGAATGAATACATACTAGAGAAAAGATATTGGAAATAAACATAATGGATGAGATTTCTTAATGTAACAAACAACAAAAAAAATAAAAGAGTTAAGTTGTAAATCAGCTAAAAATCAATGTAAGTTTATGAAAGGTGTCAAATAGAGTTGTTTTTCTATAAAAAGGAAATTTAGTAGATTTCAGCTGTCTCATCAGTTAAAAAAATGGCATGATGCTGCATGGCACTGCTAGCAGAGATGGAGAAGGGTGTTAGAGGAACCGCAAGTACTTAAGGAACTCGTTCTGGCAAAGATGGCAAAGATTAAAAGGGGAAGACCGATAGGTACTTACTAATGTAGTTCCTTAAAGATAAATTGCAAAACTGTTCTTGTTCATTACACTCATAATTGCTTAACGGCATAGGTATTAGTGTGGAGATAGGGTTATCTGCAGTGTTGCAAAGATAGGAGGCATCTTCAAAACAAATAGATTGCTTTATCATTCAGAAAAAATCTGGGTGCCTTCAAGGGCTTGAGAAATAGAAACAAGATCAAATTCAGTAGTATTAAATACATAATCATAACCATGTGGTCTCAAGAAAACCGCTAGTGGAAAGAAGCATCATCTGGAATTGACCCAGGTGGGGCTGAAGGTACCAGGCTACCAAAGCACAAATATGAGCTGCCAAAATGACAGGCAGTGGGGGATAAAAGTGATCCTCTGGACAATAAGAAGAAATAGGGAAATATTATTGCCATTGTATGTAGCAGAGATGAAACCTCATCTGGAACACACTGTACAGTTCTGGTGACCTAAGTTCAAGAATAAAGAACTGAAAAAGAAGTATAGAGAGTTGTATTCTTCATGGGAAATAGCTCATTTTATGAGACGACAGTAGAAGAGACTTACTCTGTATTAGGTAACAACAGGAGAGGCATGCAATTAGTTAAGTTGAAGTTGATACAAAAATAAATGCATATAAATTGCTATACATATATTTAGAGCAGAAACAAGAAGCAGTCTCATAACCAACCAGTGAGAATGTGTAACAGCCTTCCAGTGAGAACAGTGGAATTAAAACATCTAAATACTCTTAAAATGGAGTTTAGTAAGTTTATACAGCTTGACAATCCAGATGGTTCTAAGGAGAAGTTCTCTTTGAATCATCCTTAAAGGGTTTCTGTTAATTATATCCATTCATCCAGAGGCATGAAACAGCATCAGACATAATTGTTTTTACTGCTTTGGTTTAAAGGACACAATGAACATATCCACAAAATGAAGGAAATTTCAGTGGTTAGTACATTCTTTGATATTTGCTGCTATTTTCATATTTACCTGAAAAAAATGCTGATGGTGCAGATATATTAAAATTCTAAATAATTAATATTTTTTCAGAGCAAAAATGTTTCTGCATCATGAGTTTTTATTCAAGCAGATGAAAATTAATTTTTTTTAATAACCTCAAAACAAAATTCTACTCTGCAATTTCTGAGGGAGAACAGTTTTGCAAGATGTCTGGAAAAAAGCATCTCTGAGGTTCTGTGACTAAAATGAGACACTATAGTGGATCCCATAGTCAAATGATTAAAATTTCCTGAAAAACTTGCCCTCCACTTTGGAGCTGGAAACAGAAGCCTCTTAGAAGTGTCTAGAATACAAGTCACCAGACAGGAGAAAGGTCTGCCAGTGCTGCCTCCAAGCACAAGGTAAAATCTTGGCATTCACCTGAATTTCCAAACACCAGTCTCTCAGACTTAGTTGAATCTTTCCAAAGGTCAAGTCCCAGTCTTTGGCCGCCTTTTGGATGTATTTTGGACACCATCCAAGCCAAGCAAGTCAGAACCTTGTTCATCAGCTGTAATTCCAAGATCAGCCTCTCCTCAGTAGCACTTGGATGCTTTGAACCTGAGGTACAGCTAAGCTGACAGCCCGAAATATGAACAGAGAGCAGGTTGTGGAGCTTGCCCTCTTGAAATCCACAACAAAGATGTGGTAGTTTTGCCCAGGACACTAAGTATTCACCCAATTAACACGGTACCGACTTTCTGGAGTTGTCCATGGCCAGGATAAGGATGCTGTCAGAACTGTAGAGTTCAAAACATGGTAACCATAACAGGTCTGGCTGCCCAAATTAACCACAGTCCTATGTAAAACCCGCTTCCTCAGGATTATTTTCCAGTGCAGCTGCTTTTATGAAGACCTCAGCTAAAAAGAAACAAATAAAAATGTTTTTCCAGAACAAATATGAATATTGATAAAATTTGCTAGTCTAATGACCTTACTATCCTATAGTGGCAGTGTACCCTTCTAACTATTAAATATGATCAGGCTATTTTACAACAGTTTTAAACCAGAGATGCCTCAGGCATAAACCATAGAATTTAATTATCTTCACCTGTGAGCATCAGCTCATGCAATAAAATAAAACTTGTGTCAATCAAATATTTATTTGCCTAGGTTTTGCATAGTGCTTATCAGAGGATTTATCACTTAGCAATAAAACTGGAAAATAATCATTCAAAAGTCAAACACAGATGAGTTAAAAAAGAACATAAATAAGAACATGTAGATTTGTCTTCTAACTGTAACTTCTGAATCATGTTAAATTTATCAGTGACTCATCAAATTAATACATTTCTATTCCTAAAGTATTTTTACTTCTAATTAGAATATAATTTAAAATAGGCATTTGATATATATAAAAAAATATTTAGCATACAACAATAAACAGCTTTTTGTCCTCTTTGCTTGGTCAAATACATGCCCATCGTGAGGACACAAATGTCTTTCATATTAATCCTCTTATCAGGATGGTGTCCTGTGTTCAGTGGACAGCCCAGAGAAGAGACTAAATGCTGCAAAACTGGTAAAAATGAGGATGAAGGGCCAAACAGTAGCTAAAGGGAAAGGTTAGTGAACAAATGTATTATGTTATGCCAAAAGAATGAGCCGTGGTTTCTCATCTCTTCTGAAGATGCCACCTCTTGCTCTACAAGAGATAGCTAGGTCAGAAGACAGATCCATATTCGTTATGTCCCTGTCAGTGCTGGAAAACCTGGCAATTGATTCTGTTGTCATAAGGACACCGTACCAGGTGCAGTTCGAGTCTTCCACTCACTAAACCCCAAGGAATGAACAAACGGGGGAGCACAACCTCTATAGCATAGCAGATCACAAATAAGCTTAGTTCTGGAACATATTTTGGAATTCTGGAGTTATTAAGACATCTTACATAGTAAATGGGTGGAGAAATTTGGGTGAATTTCCTGTTTCTGCAGTTTTCTCGGGGTTCGATTTAGTGGAGATCTAGAGCATTTTGTTCAGATAATTCGTATTCCATGTGTACAGGAGTAGTAACTTCCTACCATGCCTTTCAAGTAAGTTCATTCATGATAATCCAGAATTCTAATTACCCAGAAACTGGATTGTGTCTACTCGTTGTTCTTAAAAACTAAACGAGGCACTACATTTCTATTTTTTTCAGTAATCACTTCCAGGTGCACTTAACTTGGTTGATACAACCCCACTTACTTCAACCAGGGCCTCAGACTGCCAAAGCCCAAGAAGAAAAAAAATACTCAAGCTTTTTTTTTCATCTGAGTAAGTGCAGTGTTCAGCAAAGCCTCAATAGCCTCATTTGAGGCCTTTAGAGGTGGCGATAACAAAAGCAGTAAAGCACAGAACGATGATGATCGCAAAACAGTGGTGGTAAGTTCTGTTCATCATTTATTATGTAATTATCTCATAAAATTTCATTGGAGACCCTCGCACTAAGATTCTTCTTGTTTAAAGTATAAACCAATCTAACACTGAAAAAAAGGTCACTAGAAATGAATAGTGAATAATATTTGTCACAAGAAGGGTAGTTAGGAGAAGTATTTAATATATTGAAGGACTTTGTCAGTGGTGTTGGCATCCAAGTATTGCTGGCATTTGCAGATGTAGAATTGCATGATATCTTGCAGGAATGGTATTTCTCAAAGAACAGCAAAGTTTACTAGGAACCAGAAATTGGGGAGGGGGGGGGGATTTCTTCTTAAACTCTTAAGGGGACTTTCATGCTATTTATCTATTCTTTTGAAAAAGGAACACTCATGCCATCTAATCACGACTTCCTCGGATTCTGAAAGACCAATAAAAGGGGCACATTGATACCCAGTGAATAGAAATACAGTATTGCGTTTTGGATTTGATCTGTTCTGTGCGTTCTTTATATTCAACCCATAATATTCAAAGATTGTTTTCATGAACCTAGCTTGTTCAGTCGCCGGTCATCTGATTTCATTCTGTTCTGGAGATCAGTGTGAATAGTTTTTCTTTCCTGTTTGAGTATTGAGTATCAAGCCATCTAGTTTGAGAAATACTTTAAATGATGTCTTCCATATGTATTAGTTGTACACAAATAGAGATAGCGCTTCAATTTCTATCAGTCGCTAAAAGATTGTCAGTAGTGCTCTCAGCGGAGATCAGTTTGAGTAAAGGCATTAACATCCGGTATCAGAGAGCTTTATTTTATGAAGAATAAACTTCCTAAGGCTAATAGCAAACAGTTAGGTGACTTGGGATTAATCTTTGGATAGATCTCGCCTCTAGAGACCTACTGTGAAATCTTGTTTTAAAATCATAAGTGAAAATCAGTTTAGTGGTTTCATACTTGTTCCTTGTAGGTATTTTTCTAGGTAACAAAATCACCACACAGTTCAGTGTGTTTATCAGTCTAAAAGTAAAAGCAACTGGAAAAGACAAATATTTTTCTGGATGAAATAGAGTTTGAGTTACATTTTAAACTACAGCAAGAACCCGTGGATGAGGGAGGCTCCATTTCACCCTTTTTGTGCTACTGACTTACATCATTAGATGAGCATAAATGGCAGCACCCCTGTGCCTTGATGTCATAACTGTTAACGAGGCTGCTGAAACACATCCTTACAAAATGTGATGACAATCTTAAGTCAAAGACCTACCTGCAAAGATCTTTTTCCTGCCTGTTTAGGGAAACCATGGACTCCCGGCCACTCTCTGCAATCCATTCCACATAGCCATCCAGCAGTCCCTACATAAGGTTATGTTGAAAATATTATGTGCACCTTGGACCAGGGTAGAAAGTATAAATACGAATTATGTAGATTCGTGTGATGATTCCACACAATCATTTCTCATTGCAGCAGAAATCCCGGGTAGTCAGGATGATGCTGGGGGCGTTTCAACTGTTTAGTAAAAAAGATTCAGAAAGTGAATTTGAACAGTCGTGGTAGATCATCCACACTGCCAACTCCTACTTTGCTCCTTGTTTCTGCTTTAGGTTGCTCCCGTTAACTTTCTCCAAAGCAAATCTGTAAAGGAGTCAGAAAGCAGTGTGGAACACAAGTTGTTTGGTCATTTGAACTCAGTTATACAGCTTTGTCCTTTTTGATTTAGCGATAGAGACTACCTGACCTGTGAGTTATCACCGAGACACGAATACACAGGCACCTTCTGCCTCATCCTGGGCAAACGTGGCTCTTGCCCATTACTGAAACTAAGAAGCCGTAGAGATACTGCAAACCCTGTATTCTGGTCCTTTTTCTCCACATCCATGTCATGCGCTAGGCTCAGACTAGCTTTATCAATGGGGCATTTTAACTGGGGAAATCAGCTCTATCAACTCTATGCAGTTCCTGTTGGTTTTGAAAGAAATTTCCCAGCATACAGGAAATTTCCTGTTCAAGATCCAAATTGCTCTTGATATCTTATTAATTACTGCACTAATTAAAGGTGATTCGGCTGCAAGATTTTTTTTTATAAGAGCTGTAACCAAATGAAATCTTATTCATACTTTGAACTGCGATTCCATTGGGATGGAATTAGTTTCTCCTGCATGTTTGACTGTATGGTGGGAAATTATTTGGTCCATTGCATTATCCTGATAACTTTTCAGGATCCACTCAAAATGAGACAATCAGGATAAGAACTTACTCCTTCTTTCAGGTGTTTATAAAAGACGGGATGAGGGAATGACTATGTCAACACAAGTAAACAAAATGGGCCGGGGTCTGTTCTCTGGGCACATGGATAAAATATACAACCCCTGCCTGCACAGTCTGCCAGGGCTACTTACTGGGAACAGTCCCAGGTACACATTTTCCTCCCAAATCATGCCCATCTCTGGGAATGGGCCAAAATCCTGCCAGCGAGCGCTGAAACGATTGAATAGGTATGGGCAAATAGAGGCCACTTAGATATAAAAAGTATTCGAAATGTTATTCAAAACCAAATAAAATTGCAGGCAATTACAGTGTTTCGTCTTTAATCCTTACCATCAGTCTGGCTATCGCCACACACAAAGACCAGCCATATCCTGCCATCAAGCTGTCCACAAGCTCTTTTTACCAGAGAAAAACAGACATACGATCAGATATATTTCCCTAAGATGCTGCACAGTACACAGCCACGTAATTGCATTATACCGCTGGTCCTGACTGTAAGCAATGAACCTGGCAAGGCAGGGTTCTGGGCTAACTGTCCTAATGGGCCATTTCAGTTGTTTGTTTTCAATAAAAAAAAAACCTTCTGCGTTGTATACCAAGATTTAGGGTCCTTAGAAAAAGTTGTTAAGCTCGATATATTTGTGGTCTACTCTAGCAGCAGCAGCCTTAATGTAATACAGCAAATTTTGAAAGAAAGGCAGGGTATTACAGTCTTGTATTCCAACTGTTTGCATAGTTCCGTTCAAAATGTCCGTCTGTAACATTGTGCTGAAGGTGGCTGAGATAAATGCTGTGTGTGGAGAAGGTAGGAGAGGCTTTTATTTTAATAAAAAGTATGCACGATTCACTTTTTCCATTTGATTGTGTACAAAAGGGTTTGTTTCTTTCCAGGATGGTTGAGTGAATATTAGTGTGCCAGTTGTGGAATACACAGTCTATTAAATACCGTCTGTCTCTGCGCAGAAGGGTGCTACAGAAGACCAAGGAGCTCTTAACCGCTCCTGACGGCACCCCTGGAAACAGCCTGAGATGAAATTAGGGGAAGGAACCTGCAGGTAAGAGGCTGCGATACAATATGGTGGAGGTGCGAAGCAGAGGTGGGGAGATACCTGCTTTGTAAGTGCCGGTGGTGGTTAGCTGGGAGCTACGC
>NW_009648333.1:1386798-1387134 GCF_000708025.1 Charadrius vociferus | reverse complement strand
CCCCCCCTCCCCCGTGCTCCCTGCCCGGATAAAGCCCTTCCTGACAGGGGAGGGAAGGGGCAGGCTGCAGGGCAGGGGCTTCCCTTTGGTCTCAGTGTGTGTTCTGTAAAGTTGTGACAGATTATTAGTAAAGGGAGGGGTTTCACAGTTTGATGAAGATATAACACACTCTGGACTATCCATCCTCCGGGCCCATTCATCAGAGGCAGGGAGAGGGGGAGAGGGGAGCTCTGTTCCTCTCCTCCGCAGCAATTCATCACTGCGGCTGAATCGGGGAGTTTTGTCCTCCAGCGACCCGCTCCCCTGGCCGCCGTCCCGGGATTCCCGCCCCGGCAG
>NW_009648333.1:1385513-1386776 GCF_000708025.1 Charadrius vociferus | reverse complement strand
GCCGCGGGGCTGGCGCCCCTGGGGGTCCCGGCCACCTTGTCCCGTCCCGTTCTCCCCTCCCGAGGGGTACACGTCCCTGCCACAGGGTTGATGTCACGCTTCGGAGAGGAAAGCGGAGATGGCGCGTAGAGGCAGCGGGAAGGGCTGGAGAGGGACAGACGGACAAACGGACAGATAGATACGGATGGGGCGAGGATGCTCCTACGGCAGCCTTTTGTTTGGGAGTGAGTGATCCTCATTGTTTGTCGGCGCGGAGAAGAGAGGAAATTAATTGCAACCAATTAATAATTAATCCCGTTTAAACAGCTTTATTATCAGCCATGAACGAGAGGGAATTGGTCTGATAACCCCCCGAAGACCGAATGTCAAGTTTAACCAAATAGTTATTGCTTTATCAAACAGAGTCTGCAAATAAATTAATCAAAAGCAAATATGTTCTTTGTGCGGCTCATTTGCTGGTAATGGATGGATATGAAGATTTGCCGATATTATTGTCTGTCATTCAATCTAACAAAGTGAACATTTATTGCATATATATTAAAAATTATCCCTTAATCGAGTGGGGCTGGGGTTGCAGTTATTGGAGTCTTCCCAGAGGTGAAGTCCCCTTGGATAGGAGCGGGGAGGGCTGCTCTTCGCTTCCCGTGCGATTCCCTTCGGAACATGTTTCAAAATTGCTTTAATCCACCGCTAAATTGAGCTGTTTTACTAACTGTCCGCGATATCATAAACAGTTTGAGGAGCTAATGGACGAGATGTTATAAAAATAGTGGACGTAAGGCACAGAAGAGGCGATATATTCGCCCAGGAGTGATGGCCGGGGACCCAGCCACGGCAAACAAGTCCTCTTTGTCTCCCTCTTGCTTACATCATTTTCTAATTAGGCATAAAATTGTCTTCATACACTGGTATCGCTGGCTTCATAAACATAACCATTATGGTTCATAAGGACCCTATTGTGGAGAGCCCCTCTCAAAATAGAAAAGGATCTGGAGAGGCCCGGAGAAAAAAACATCCCCTTTGTTTTCTCTTTTGAGAAGACGGATGGGCAATGTCACGCAGATGATTACTTTGGACTATTAAATTGTCAGAAAGGAAGAATTTCCCTATTAATAAAGGGGTTCTAGGGGAGCGACGGAGCTGGATGCTGGAGGCTGGCGAGGCGCGGGACGAGGCGCGGGGTGCGCGGGGATGGCGGGACACGACCCGTGGGAGCCGTGGCCTTCCCGCCGTGGCCTTCCCGGGGGAGGGATCCCTGCCGTG
>NW_009648333.1:1378803-1385277 GCF_000708025.1 Charadrius vociferus | reverse complement strand
GGAGCAGCGGGCAGCCCCGGCCCCGGCGCCGGGATAACTGGATGGAGATGGATGGAGCCGCCTATCGCCCCCGACGCGGTGTCAGCCCCCGGACAATTACTGTCTCCAGAGGGATGGACAGACTGACTGACACTGACCTCTGCCCACGAGCCCACTGGCGGCCCCGAGGAGCTTATGTGCAATTTGCTGGATTTCGTTTACAATAACCCGACTTGACATAAATAACTCTCCATGCTGTGTCTACGCCCGCCTGACCTCCTGAACTAGCGCGGAAACACTGCCGTATTGATCAGGGGCGCGGGGTTTTTTCTTTTTCTTTTTCTCTTTTCTTTTTTTTTTTTTTCTTTTCTTTTTGGTCCGTGAAGACCCGCTCCAGCCGTCCCCCGGTCCGTGCTCTCCCCGAGCCGGCCCCGGTCCGGTCCCCGCAGCGGGGGCGGCCGCAGGGTCCGACCGCGTCCCCGCGCCGTGCTCAACCGAGAGATTCGTCTTTTTTTCCTCGGACCCCGTCTTTCCTTTCGGGCGCTTCCCTAACGTTAAAAAGCGGCAGGAGTGAAAAGCCATATAGCGACAGCCAGCAGCGAGTCGCGACACCGCGGGGGGAGGCACGGGCCGCCAAAAAGCCTCCGCTCCCGCTCCTTTCTGCTCTCCCGTCCTTCCCCGCCGGTGCTCGGGGCCAGAGCTTTGTTTCGGCCCCTGTCTGGAGATGCGCGGGGGCGTGCGGAGAGGGGCGGAGGGAAAATAAATAATCGGGAAGGAAAGTAAAGGTGCGGGGAGGGGGGGAAGGGACTCCCCGGCAGAAGCCTTGCGGAGCGGGGCTGGTGTTATCCATTTAGTGTGACATATGGAAATCTCTCGGCGGACCCACAATTAAAGGAGCCGGCCCTCCGTCCTTTATTCCCCCTCTAACTTTTGTGTTAAATGTTAACAACCTGGCGCTATCCATTCTGGCTCTATTACCAAGTGAATGTTGACTCCAAGGCTGCCTTCCTTTCTGCCTATTCTGGGGCTGCCTCCCGCGCAGATTTATGTATTTTTGATATTAAATTCTTTCTATCATTAAGCCTGCTCCCTTGTTGACTTTCATTGACCCCTGCCCTTGTCCCCATACTTTTCCATATTTAATACCGGAACATTTTTGCCGGTGCCCTCCCCTCTTTGTTACCTCCAGGTTGACTGCCGCCCCTAATGGCATGTGCTGTTTGCTCTGTTGTTGAACTTGGAAGGGTCACATAGTCTTGTGCTGTGATATCCTCCCCATTTCCAGCTCCGCGATGCTGGGGAGGTGCCTGGTGGACCAAGGCTTTTTTTCCCCTTAGCTACCGGCTTCCTAATGACTTAAGCAAACACCTTCGCTAATGATCCCCCAGGCTCCCCAATCCCCTCGGGGTTTTGTTTAGCTGAACTCCTAGTGCTCTGCCTGTCCCACGGGCAGCGTGGCCTCTCTGACCTGAGACATCGCAGCTCTTCTCCTTGGAGCGGGCTGCCTTGTCCAGCTCCGCCTGGGCCAAAGGCCAGGAGCATGGGAGCATTGCATGCCACCAGCTGCTTGAGGTGACACCGACTTACAAAGAAGAACCGCCAAAGGAAACTTCGGCTCACACAGCCAAATGAATGTGTTCATTTATCTCCTCTGACTCGGCGCTTCGCGGCGTGCCTCGGCCCTGCAGCTTGGCTGGGGGAGCGGGGAGACGTCCTTCCCAAGAAAGATTGGCTCACTTCTCCTAGGCCGGTCTGTTCAGTATCATTATGTGACCGGTTTTCAGAATTGAAGTTGCCTGGTGTTTTGATTCTTCCCTGCCTGTGCAGTTGTGCCCTGGAGGTCCCTTCAAAATGGATGCTAATTGTTGGGGCTGCACACTGCTGCCTGCTAAAATGCCCCAGAGCTCCCAGGCCCTGCTCCTCAATGGCTTAATTGACAAGGACTTGTCTGTATTTAGGAGCAGCTGGTCCAAAGCATTGGCACATCAGTGCAATCTTAACACAGCATCCCTAGCCTGGAGGAGTATGAGGGTAAACGTGGTTAAAATGAAGGAAGATTTATAGTCGGCCCCCTTGGGTAATGCGGCAGGAGACAGCTACCAAGATTTTCCCTAGTAGGGGTTTCATTCATCAGCTTCCCAGCCGCGGTAACGTGTCTAGGAGCCACGTTCCAGCTATTATTAATAATAGGAGCCGGCCATTTAGCACAATTAGGCAGGTGACAATATTCCACAATAATGCGTGGCCCTAAACGAGGCGGGGGAGCCGCCAACAAACACAACCGTGGCCGAGCAGCGCCGGGGCTCTGCTCCGCAGCCACGTCCCGAGTGGGTCCGGGCTGGTCCGGGGAAGCGGGAGGGGGGAACGACAGGGAGAGCTCGTTTACCTGCGAAGCCCCCAGCCCGCAGCTCAGTGCCTTGCCAGCTCAATCCTGGCAGGCACCGCTTTACCCTCCTTCTACGGGGAGGGATGAGAAGGAGCTTCTCCCGCCGACCTGCCTCCCCGAAACCCTGGATTCAACCCTCCGAAGACACACACCGGGTTAAAAACAACAACAACAACAACAAAATCATCCTCCATTGCGCCTCCGGATTTTAAATTAAGGCTGTCGTTCATTTCGGATGCGCAGATGAAATATATATTATCTTTTTTCCCCCACTCTCTTCAAACGCTTCTTCCCGCGAGCTTCCCGTTCAGAGGATTGAAACTTATTTAATTTCTAAACGGGAATGGCTGGGTTGATTTTCTGCACAGGGTTATTCAGCGTTTTACAAAGAAGGTTTATGGAGCGGCTTAAAACTAAGGGGTTTTTTGTTGTTGTTGTTTTGCAATGTGTGGGAAATACTTTTATGTTCACACAGTTTGCCCCATGAATAGGGATAATAGGTTCGGGATCCTCATTGAAATTTGAAGTTTTTAAACAGAAATTCCCTAACTTTTGCTCGTTTTCTCAACTTTTTTCGTAGGAACAATGCCAACATTGAAGCCCTCGGTTGGAGTCTGCACAGTTGGAGATCTTTGGTGCCATTTTAGACATCTTTGGATTTCATCAATCAAACTGACTGCAATTTTCCATAAAAACCCTGAATTTGGGTCAGAAAGTGGGCAAAGCAGATAAAGATCGTTCGAGCTGTCTTATAAGATGATAAATAGATATCCTTTCAGTCCAACAATGCAAGAAGTGCAGTTTTGTAATTCACTTCCATTGGTTTTGAATGCAGTGAGTCGAAACAATTTATACATGTTTTCCCATGGTTAGAAGATGTCTTTACATACTTGTCAATAGTAACTTGACCTTTTTCCCCACTGAGCTACGAAGAGGTGCTTTTTTTTTTTTTTTTCTTCCAGAGTACAGAAAAGGGTTGTTTTGGGTTGGGTCCCCCCCTCCCCTCTTTCGCTCTCTTTCTTTTAGTGACTAAATCAATAGGTTATTTCTTCTTATCCCGAGGTTTAAACAGATGGGATGCAGTTCACCCCAGCTCACCGCTCTGCCGAGGAGCTGTTTTGCTCCGCGCCGCGATGAGCGAGCGGCCCGATCCAGGTTTTAGCCAGACCTGTTGGATTTGCTCAGTGTATTCTTGAACTTGGGAGAATGGTCTGTCATCTAAGGGGAGGGAGAAACCCCAAAAGTGTCGGGCGGAGCCCTCGGGGGTTGGACCCTGCCAACCTGCCACAGCTGGCAGAGCCCTGCCGTGGGGCGGAGGAGAGGGTTTCTGCCTCCCGGGTTTCTGGCCGCTCCCGGACTTAGTCCCACAGCTCCTGGCCGGAGAGAGGAGGAATTTCTTGCAGGGGAAAATCCGTGTTCGGGTCAGCCCGTTCGATGCTCCACGCATCCTGGCGGGATAGGGACGGGCAACTCATGTCCTGAGGGAGGCCCGCGGAGGTGTGGAAACACCGTCAGCATCACCAGCACAGGGCATCGCTCTGGAGGTGTTTCGGAAAGGAAGCCAAGAGCATTGGCCTGGGTCTGCGGGATGGGGAAACTGAGGCACGGAGACGCTTTCCGCACGGCTGGGGCCGGGGGTTGCCCATCGCTACGAAGCGAAGTGAAGGACCCTTTCTGGGACGAGGGCAGGCGAGAAGGATATACATTTGGGAGGCTTGAACTCCTCCAGTTTCCCGGGGATTTGCCCCAGGTGGGCCGGCCCACCGGGTCCCCACGTCCTGCCGGCCCCCAGCCCACCCCTGTCCCCCGGGGCAGCCTGCCGCAAACCGGCCCCGGTCCCGGGCAGAGGAGGAAGGTGATGGAGGGAGGAGGACCGGAGATAAGGCATTAGCTTTTTGCCTTTCCTCCCCTCGCCTGGAACACGACATCCCTGCTAAGTGCTGAACACTCCCCGCTAATGGATAATGACCTGCGGTGTGCAGCTGCCTCCTACTCCTCAGATAAAGGCTGCTTTTACTATTAATTGCATTTGTAACATGAGCGCAGTAGGTTCCCAACTAAAACAACCCAGAAAAGGCAGCATCCACCTTGCGGCGGGTACAGCCGCCCTCCCGGAGCACCCCCCGGACCCTTCTGCAGAGGGCAAACGAGGTCCCTGGCCTCTCGCTGTCCCCTGGGGGGGAAGGACAGGGGGGGACGGACACAAAGCAAGGGGAGGAGGTGGCCCAGCTGCCCAAAGAAACATTTCTGCCTCTTTGCAAAGGACCACGTGGGAAGGCGGAGGGAAAGGGTTAAAGCAGCTCTTGGCCACTCGTGGCTTCCCACGGGCCCCGTGGGTGTGAAGCAGGGCAATCCACGCCGTGCAAATTTGGGTGCTGCGATCAGTTTCCCTCCCTGAGGCGGGTCTTGGGTGAAATTCCACCTCAACGAGATTAAAAAAAAAAAAGTGGTTTTTTTCATTTTTTTTTTTCCCCCTTTTTTTCCCCATGTTATCCGCCCTTCTCCCAGCTCTTCTGCAGAGCCGGAGGGAGGGAGGGAAGGATGCTCGGCAGCGGTGCCCGGAGGCACGGGGGCTCGACTCAGCAGTGTGCGGGGCCAGGTTCTGGTTTGGAACCGTGCAGGCACGAAAGCAAAGCCCCCGGGGAGCCCCCCCCGTACCGCAGCTGCAGTGGGTCTGGGGGAGTTTTTGGGACACCTCAGTGGAGAGAAAACACCTCTCCCGGCTTGGGCTTGCTTAAAAAAATGCCTCCGTGCGTTTCTAACTCCGCAGCTTAGAAAGAGATCGCTTCTGGCTCTGAACACATTACCTACTTTCCAAAAAGCAGAAGGCAAAGCTATGGAAGCAGCCTATGGAAGGCTCTTGTGTTATCCACTGGACTCCTGCATGTAATGCTGACTGATCCTGGGGCTGTTAACTGCTAACATGATGTAGTAAGCTACAGAAGCTTGTCATATATTAGGGAAATAGTGTTAAAACATTTCTGGAAAAAATCCCTTATTGCTAGAGCTTTTGATCTTTATCAGTGTTAACAATAGTAGGAACTCTAGAGCAGACAGGCTGCTACTAAAGTAAGTGACGCTCCACGTAAAGTGCTTAAAACACCAGTTGTAATGTACATAGACTGCTCCCAGCATTGCTAACATAGGTGGAGCTGAACTGATGTTGGCAGCTGCGCTTGAGTACAGTGAGGCTGAGCTGAGGTCAGCGTGACGTCATGGCGTGCTGCAGGTTATGGACAGCATGCCTAACACCCTGGCAGCAGTCTGGCTGACCTGCACCTGCAAATGCCACTAATGTTGGCGAAGCTGCAATGGTGTGAGCAGCAAGGGGAAGCATTCGTAGCATTCCTGTACAGAAGAGTTATGCTTAGTTTTTTGTGGGGTTTTTTGTTTGGTTTTTTTTGTGTGTGTGTGTGGTTTTTTTTTAATATAATTTTTATATATTATTATATCTTTTTTCCTTTTTAAAAAAAAATTAATAATTTTCCCCCCTTTAAAAAATTTCCCTTCCTTCAGTCTCTCGGGCAAATATTTAAGGACACACTTGAAGCTAAAGCTGACCTTAGAAATACCTACTTAGGCCCTTTCCTTTGTCAGTGACTGTCCCTTCAGCCACCTCTCCTCGGTGCCTCCCCAGGAGGGAAGGGGCTGGCGGAGCACCTCTCAGGGGGGACCGCGGGCGTTTCCACGGGCGAGCGCGGCTCACGCACCCGCGGAGCGGGGCGGAGGCGTGCGGGCATTGGCGGAGCCGCGTCGCTTTGCCCCGAAGGGAAATAACCTCTTGAATGTCATTCCCGTCCACTGGCACCAGCCGGTTAACCATTCAGCCGGGCACCCTCTTCAGCGGCGGATGACTTACCCGGGGTGACAAATACACAGTCACAGATATTTCAGGCGACACGGCTTTTAGCGATGGAAATAACCCTCCTGGCTCCTCACTGTTTAGCTCCCCTCCCTCCGGCCGGGTGTACTGGGTGTCTTTCGGGCCCACTCGAGCCCAGGGCCCGTCTGAAGGGGACAGAATCCCCCTTTCCTTGCTTTTTTTTCCCGGGTGGGGCCGGTGTAGCCGGACACCCACTCGGGGCAGGACGTCGCTCGCGGCCCCGACC
>NW_009648333.1:1377128-1378786 GCF_000708025.1 Charadrius vociferus | reverse complement strand
TCGCAGCTCGCTGCAGCCCCGCTCCCCGGTCTCTCAAAGCCCCTTTCAGCCGCTCTGCGGGCTCCTCACAGGAGGAGGCTGGAGCTACATAAAAGCGCATTATGAAAATTATAATATCGGGCCCAGAGCATGTCCGCGGAGGCAGCTCGGCAGCTTTCAGGCATTGAGCCCCCGTTCAGCTGGGCTGAGCTGTAAAATATCCATTTGAATTCGATGCCTGAATGGAGCAGCGGCAAGAACAACAAGGACCGGGGCAACAGAGCTCCCTTTATCCCCCCTGCAACTTCCCCCTGCTTGGCCGTTCCTTGCCTGGTGCACCTTTCTCGCTCACGGGCTTTTCTTCTTCTCTTTTCTCCTTTCTTTTCTCCGAGCGGGAAGGGGGGAAGGAGTGGCGGGGGGGACGTGTGCGGGAAGGGCCCCGTGCCCTTCCCCGCCTGCCTCCCCGCAGGATGCTCCCCGCAGCCGGTGGTTCGTCTGGTTGCAGTGCCGGAGGGGGGGAGAGGGGGAAGCAGTACCAGGCACGCCCTGCCAGGCAGAGCCGAGCTCCCCCCCCCGGCACTCGGCTCCACACGGCGGGGAGAAGCCTCTTTCTCCATCCCGGAGAGCGGCCCGCTCCCTCTGCTCTAGCCTAACACGGCCCCAAACCCCGCCACGGTGCCACCGTCGAGAGCCGGTGCGAAGAGCCGCTTTTGGCCGCGCAAACCCCAAGGAGCCGGGGAACGGGGAGCGACGGGGGGGAAGGGGGGCCCGGCTTTGGCAGATATGATCTATGGAGGCAGATGAGCCGACCTGCTATTCAAAATACTACCCATTGTGTTGGTAATGGCCCGTTTATGAGTGGAATAACTTCTTTAATATTAATAGAGGCCTTTAAGGCTGCGGTTTCCTGGGCGCTGGGCAGGCGGGCGAGCAGCGCAGGTGTTGGGGCAACCTGTGCAGGCGGTGCCCCGGCCGCGGCTCCCGGCGCGGGCAGCGAGCAGGTGCTGGCGGGACGAGCACCCTCTGCGCCCGGGCGAACAAAGGCTCGGCTCGCCCGGGGTCTGCGAGCATGAAGAATTGTTTAATTTCAGGGGAAAGTGAAAGGCTCTGCTTCTGCCGGGACGTGACATTTCCTGTGGTGAAGCCTGCATTGGCTGCTAATAGAGATCTAATTGATGGGTGAAGTCCCATTTCCGCGCTTTCTCCTTTATTGCTCCATCCAGTCTGTTGCAAAATATAACCTTAATCTGATTTAGCAATTCCTCCAGGATTCGGTGCAAGCTTACAGCACAGGAAAAATCGTTATTAAAAAAGTTAAAATACAGACTTGGATTCGGTGCTTTGCCTATTTTTTTGTTTGTTTCTTTTTTTTTTTTTTTCTTCCTTTTTTTTTTTTTTTTTTTTTTTAGACCCAACCCTAGCCAGGCTCCTGGCATTTAACACATTCCCCTTCGGTAATCACTCCGGGTTTTATGACTATTAATATCAGAAGGGATCGGCGATAATGCAGCCGGCCCCTCTTTGTTTTAAATGCAAATGTCAGCATTTTGGAGCCGAGCTCCGGAGCGCGGCGCCGGGCGGCGACCGAAGCGCATCCCCGACGGAGCGCCCGTCCCCGCCGCATCGCCGGCCGGCAGCGCACCGCCACCGCGGGCCGGGACGACGAGGACGACGCGGGC
>NW_009648333.1:1335557-1376832 GCF_000708025.1 Charadrius vociferus | reverse complement strand
TGTCTTTTTTTTTCGTTTTTTTTTTTTTTTTTTTTTTTTTTTTAGTTCTTCCCATTCGCGCTATCTGAGATAGCGAGGAGGAGTGTACAGGCATTCTGGACCTTTACAAACTCTCTTCAGTCCCCCTTGATAGGTTTAATGAGGCGGAACGCGATGAAGGGGATTTGAGCCGGTCTAAATGATTGATGAAGCCTGGGGCAAGGCTGAGCTTTTTCCGGATAAAGCCCCATACATCCCCTTATAATGGCTGGATAGTGGCAGGGCTGGGCTCCTTCAAAAGCCGTGGCTCAAGCGCATTGAGAGGAAACAGGGAGGGAAGGTGCTCTGTTGTTACCTAATCAGCCTGTGCACTGAGCCACCAGCCGCCTGGAGCAGGAGAGCGCTGCCGGGGAAGTGAGGCGGGTGAAAGGGCCATTTCTGACACACTCACACACACACACACACACGCACACGCCTGCACACACCCTCACACCCCCGCCTGCCCCGGCCCATGCAGCTGCCCACCAGCGCAGCGTGGGGTCCGGCCCAGTTCCCCCTGTGCCATGGCACGGCATGGCAATGGTATGGCATGGCAGCTCTCACTCGCCCGCTGATTGATGGTCCCTGAAGTGAAGGGACATGGGTCTGCCCTTAAAAGCAGAGTCCTCCCGCCACACCCCGGATTGGGGTTGTGGTGATGGAGATGGTGCCCATTGTGACACGATCCCTCTCCGATGCGACTGCACACCTGTAACACCAGCAACACAGCTGTAACACCTGCAACACGCACATACGCACCCAAACGCACAGAGGGACATAGGCACAGGTGCAGCAGGAGGAAAGTGAGCCAACAGCTGTGGGTGTTGCAAGAGTAATACAAAGCAGATTTAAATAAAAGGTAGTAAAGAGTCCATTATCTTTGATGTCCCAACTGTTCTGGCGGAAGAGGGCCTGCAAATCTGATGCCGTATTCCATGGGGTTGTGAGGTCCCCAAGGCTCCTTAGCTGAGCCGGCTACTCTTTCTTCAGCTGGGAGAGATAAAAGCTAAGCCCAGCCTCTAGGGAAGCTGAACATTGTGGCCCTGTGGCCCCAGTAGGATGGTGTTGCTGGTGGAAGGCCATTCTGGCAGGCAGGGAACAAAACTGAATCCTGGATCCTGATTTGCAAGGAGTGACAGGTGCCCCGGTGTGATAGCATGCTTAGATTTGTGTAAACTTTTCTCAGGTCAAGCTCCTTTTTCTTTCTCAGGACCAAAATGGCTTCTTTGAGGTAAACTAAAGTTAATACCACATAATGACAAGATGGACGTGCCCTTATTTTATAAAGGCTGATTTGCAAACATATCCCATTGAGCGTAATGGTCTACAATGAAGAGACATTCAAGTCCCACGGAAGTAAGCAATTCACTGATTAGAATGTGCACGATGGTACCTCAAATATATGTATATGAGAACAGATATTCCGTGCGCCCAAGTATTGTGTAGAATCAGTGGTAGGAAACAGTCCTACGTAAAAATGCATCGTCTTTAAGGAGTGATCTTCTAAAACTTGTCTGTGTCTCCCCTTAACAACCAAACGCAGTCTGATTGCAAGGACAAGAACATCTTGAGACCTTCCTCTTAAGGTTGCTGGGATGGATAAAAAATCCCCTTCAGTATCTTGTATTTTTCAGTATAGCAAAGTACTAGAAACAATCTTTTCCCCTTTTATACTACTTGAAAGTGCATCATGAAAAGAGGCGGTTTGAATTATTTTTATGGAGACAGAATTCAATAAAGCAATGAGAACAGGTTGTAGGGGAAAAAGGATGACTATTCATTTTTTCACTTCATCTCTTATCACTTTGGCTTTGATCATTCACCTTTGGGACCAACACCTCAATCCCGAATCAGATAAAACTCTTACTGTAGTCAGCAAGGCTAAAATCTCGTTCACCTTATGAAATCCCACTGACTTCCAAGGAACTATTTACACCCGCAGAGTGAGCGGATTTAAGAGAGACCAAAGTAGCAACCTTTGCAGATGTGAGCTGCATCCTCCTCAGCATCTGCCTTGTGGTGGTGGCAGCAAAGGTAAAAAAAGCCCCAGTCGACTAGAATAACTCCATTAACTTTATACCACACAACATTTCCTGAACACTGGGAAGTTAAGAAAGAATAATAGAACAACTTTATTAAGAAATGCATATGAAGAGTGAGTCATGATTATTGTTGTCTTGCAAAAGCAAGAGTGCTTTGGGAAAAAAAAAAAAAGGACAAAAGAAATCAGTGAGTTAAATGAAATTATTAGTACATTGTAATTTGTCTCTGAAAAGCAAAGACATTTGGGACAATGGAAAGAGAAACTGCTGGTTGTCTCTTCCTAGACAAGAACTCTATTACATCTATCAATCTCCTTTTATCTCTAAATTATCTTGATTTTATTATTAACAACAACATTACGGCATATTGTATCCTACTCTATACCTAAGGATCTCAAGGCATTTTACAATTCTTAAAGAATGAAAAAACCCTGTTATTTTGCATTTAGTTACTGGCTTCTTCCTAGAGATCCTGATGCACACAGAGTTTCAGAGTTTGTCAACAACATCAGGGGGAATATTCTTTGTCGACTTTTTATATGGAAAAAATACATACCGTGAGACAACAATCAATGCGTACTTTGACTTGGAAACTGGGGCTCTCTAGTGTTAAACAGAGATCAGAATTCAAGTCTCATGATTGCTAGTCTGATTTCTTACCGACAAATCCCCATGTCCCCTCTATCACTGCTAGTACTAAACTGTCCCCTTCCTCCTGGCCAGGAAGACCAGCATTTGCTGGCCCCATGCAGAAGGACTATCCAAGTGTCCCACCTCTCCTTTCCTGGGTGTCCACAGAAAATATGCCACAGGCAATCTAAAACTAGGGAAGGGGTCGACCAGGTGAATTTATGGGTAATGTGGTCGCTCTCTTGACAATTTTAACTCCCAGTCCTCGACGGAATCCACAATTTGGTTAACTTCATCACCTCACATGTGCTGTCTTTGTCCTGAGTGCTTTCTTTCCTCTCCCAAATATGCAAGGTGGAACAGAAGAGGTTCGAAGAGCCCAGAAAGCTGGGGGCAGTAAGGAGCCGCGGGGGGTTCTGCATGTACAACATCTGTGGGAGCAGAGCAGTCAGAGGCACTGGAAACCGCAATGGCCTGGAGCCTGTCAGCTCCCATTCCTTTTTGAGGGGGAAAATCTCAATTCAAAAGGCCGCCTTCTTCCCAATGTAGTAATTTGGTGGGGACTGTTCATAAGTTTCCTCCTTCCACAGGGATTTGAGGCAAACAGAGGAACAGTAGGCTCTTTTAATTCAAAAGATGTTTCCTTCCTCATCAGTAATAACAAAACTCCACAATGATATAAGGTCTTTTTCAGCTTATGTCAACAGAGACTCTTTTATACGACATAGTTATCTGTGTGTGCGCAGCCAGAATATTCCGCTGATGAAGTGCAGGGTCAAGTGACAAACTACATTTAGCCAGTACTCACGTGTTTAACCAGTACCACCCATCTGTAAACTGGTGTTAGCTTAGAAAAGTCAGACAAACGCTTCTAGTTTCCTCCAAACGTAGAGTTTCCTCCATCAGAATCCATGACTGTACAGATAGGTCCTGTGAGGGACAAGTTTAATAACTTGAGGTAGAATTGAGGTAGAAATGGCTTTCCCTGAGAAAGTAAACCGTGCGTGTAGCTTTTGCTATATGAGGTCGAATAGATTATTCTCTCTCTCTCTCTTTTTTTTTTTTTTTAGCAGAGGCTTATGCCAACGAGCTTTCCAGAATGTGGCCATCTCTCTGAGGCTTCCAGCTAGATTTCTTTTACTGAGAAATGTATTTGAAAGGTCTTGCTTGTGTGGATTCTCTGTTTCACACGGGCTGAACTCAAGATGATCTTTTCTTTAGTAGGAAAAAATCCAACTCTTACCTACTTCATGAGATTGCAAGAAACATATTACCCCCCGTTTCACTGTCATTTTGTTTTGGGCTGTCCCCTGGGTTCCCATGTCAGAGGACACATTTGGGCAAATGCATACGTGCACGCTAACGTACAGCCCAAAGAGCGGGATTGCATAAGCCTTATTTACTCAGGAAGTCTGACAAAAAATCCCTTAGAGGTTTCTTAAATATTTTTCCCAGTAAATACGTGAAACATCTACTTAAATGCTTAAACATGTTTGTTTGCTTGTTTGCTTGTTTTAACAGGGAAATACTGCCTTTGCTACTTATAGGTAAAGCAGTCACCAAAGACTAAAGAATATAAAAACTTTACAGCTATTACTATAATGGCAAAAATTCAAAACAAAGCGGACAGAAACTGCTGCCAACATCCTCAAAGCTGGATGCTTGCAGTTAGCAGTCTATTGTGTACATGTGTCTACAGCATATGTGTGCATTTAAATACAAAATGGCTTGTATTCAGAGATGCTGAGCCATCACTATTGGGTATCTTCTTCTGCCCTTATTTCCTCTGTGGAGGAAATGCTGAATGTTTGATTAGAACCCCCCCTTTTATTTAGAATATTTTCTTTGTGAACAGAGTCTCTTTTCTCAACCGGCGCTGCCATACACAGGCGTTTGAAAGCGCCTCAGCCCTTTAGATTGCTTCGACAACAGAAGCACAGGCAGTGAAACGAGCAACAAAGATTAGCGGTGCTGTGTCCCCGTTGGCTTTTTGCAGAGGCTCCTCCTGTCACCGGTCAGTTATTATAAGAGAAGAACAAAGTGCCGAAGCTGCCTGCAGCTCCATTCAGCCGCGCGGTTGCCCAGGCAGGCAGGCCAGCAGCCAGAAGCCAGCAGGCAAAATTTAACAGCCACGCTTCAAAACGCTGGTAACAGCTATCAATGGATCCATAACTCTCGGCTCTCCAGATATGGGGTCATCTTTCAATACTACCCCACTGTCATATACAACATTTGTCTTGTCCCGCATTCAACTAATTGTGTCAATCTATGGGGTGACTCTATAATACACATATACAATAGCACAATGAAAGCAATAATCTCCTGCCCCGTCTCTTTATTTATTTAAGTGCTATTACAAAGTTTCCTGCAGCAAAGAGAAGCTGGGAGGCTACAACCTACTCCAGCCATGCAACAGCTCTCCAGATGAAAGAAAGAATGTGGGGACTTAAATAAGTTACATGTTTCTGTGACTTTTTTTCCCCCCCCCATCCTGACAACACTACCAAGCGGTACGGAGGGAGGCGGGGAAGTCACTCACTTCACTAATATTTCAAAATGTGTAGCGCAAAATGAAGCAGAAATCCTAATAAACAAAATTCGTGATTCCTAGGTAATTATTTTTTTCCTTCTGACATTTTTTAAAGGGAATATTCTCAATTTATATTTATTATGGGTAAAATGCAAATACAAGACATACAAAATAGCTCAAAGCTTTCTCAGTGTAATGATTTCGCAGCTCCAGTTTTTGAAGTCCTAATATCATTACGTGTCTTCAACATAAATAACTTCCATAGCAAAATGACTCCTCCTGAGTTTAAAATTCTGTTCAAAGGATTACAATAAAGTACTAGATATTGCTGTTCTCAGCATGATTGCATTAATTGCACAAATGACCGCATTTGGCTAATGTTCTTAAGCCTCATAATCAATCAGGGTTCATTTTTGCTCTACTATCACCCTGACACACCACCGATTCCCCTTTACAAGTACTCACACCTCTTGGGCCCAGCCATAAATGGATGTTTCAAGGGTCTCCTGCAATGAATGCATTTCCTCCACTGCCTGAACCGACCAGGAGCTTGTTTGCTGGAATCAAGGTGGCCCCCTGATCTCTGCAAATTTCTGCAGGTCACTAAGAGCTATTTGCTGGCTATAAAATCCTTGTAGACACCACCATGACTTATTCTCATGCATTTACTGCGTCTGGTGGTTCCCCTAGGAGGGATGGAGACATTTCTGCTTGGGCTTTGCTCCAGGGCAGACAAAGGTAACTATCCTGAGACCACTGAACAGTCTGTATTTTACATTCTGTCCCAAATACTGTCCACCCTACAAACAGTCCACTGAGAAACTGAACAAAGACTGTAAAGCCAGATGGGGAAAAATCTTCTTGTATAGGCAGGTAACTAGATTAAGCAGCAAGGCAATGGTACGTACAGAAAGTTTGATACATCACAAAACCTACCAAATACTCCAGGACAGTTTTCTAATCAATACCAGCAAGCATTTTACTAATGTCATGAAAGATACCTTTGCAGAGTTCATAAAAAAATCTTATTACTAGAAAAAATCCTTTCAGCCTAATAAAAAGGGAAGTTCCTCTAATTATTTTCCAGAGAAACAATGAAAAAAAAAGGTTGGAACGGGTAAAAATGACACGTGCAGATCTTCAATAATGCATCACCACGACAGTCGACAACATTGAGGGGAAGAAGAAGGAACATGTTAACACATGTTCTTCTCCATATTCTACAGAGAGCAAAAAGAAAAAAGGGATTGCTCCACCATAGCCATGCATAGCCCACCCTAGCAGTCAGGCTGTGCTCAGTACCTCTCCCGAAGGCTGTAACTGCAAGAACCTGGAGTGGAAGGACCTACAGACAACTGTGCCCATGCTGGAGCACCTTCTCCATGAGCATTGGGCAGGCTTCTGGCAAAACCAAAGGAGGGACCCTCAAAGGAACCTTAGATTCATAGAATGGTTTGGGTTGGAAGGGACCCTAAAGATCATCTAGTTCCAACCCCCCTGCCATGGGCAGGGACACCTCCCACCAGACCAGGTTCCTCAAAGCCCCATCCAGCCTGGCCTTGAACACCTCCAGGGATGGGGCGTTGAAGATGCTGGCTCAGCAGAGTGGGCTCTGAGCGAGTGCATGTGGGCACATGTTGTTTGTTAAACACGGTGTTATTTGTTAAACTGAGCTCTACTCACTTTGCTACAGTGTTGTGGAAGAGTTTTCAAACCTAATTCTATTTCAAGAAAATAAAAATACCGGGGTCCTAACTGCAGTTGTCTGTAAAGGTTTGACTATGGGAGGCCTAATCGCTCTGTGAGCCTTTCCTCAGTGCTTAATTACCTGACTGAATAATGAAAGAGAATTTATGTGAACCACACGAGAAAAACAGTCCTGCGCTCTATTCTCCTCCAGCTTTTAGCCTGTAAAGGTTGGAAAAAGCTTTCTGTGAGAAGTTCATCAGACAGAAATAATGACGGGATGAGAGCTACTGTGCTGCAATAGGTCAGAAATAACTTAAAGGATATTTATATAAAGAGACAGAAAAGGCAGTTTAAAACTTTAATCTGATTAAACCTTTATATGGAGACCTGAGAGTATTTGTAATGGAATGTTTCTTAAAACCAAGACAAAACTCACTTTTTAAATTAAATCCTCCAAACTCTCTTCCTCTTTGGGCAGCTCTTCTCAGAAGGGCCAACGCCAGGATTTTTACGTTTTTAACATTGAAAATGATCAAAAAACCAAAAATGGCCTCAATGTCACACTGGTCTGGTTCCCTATAGCAACTCCTGTCCTCAGGAACAATTGCATCTACGAGTCCGATCTCCCCGACGAGATAAACCAAGGGGACAATTTCATGTGGGATTTACCCCTTGTAAAATCTTTCTTCCGATGAATATTTCTAATGTTGAACAACCATAAAGTTGCGATATCAGTAGCCTAGTTACAGGGTTAGGCAACTAGAAAACGTTAAGTCTCGAGTACATAATTTAGCTCATAGTCCATAACTGAGGCAAAATTTGCCTAAGGGCAAAGGAGTGAGGTCTTTGGGATGTGTCCCACTGCCGCCCCTTCCATTTTCTTGCACGCCAGCGCTTAGTCCCATTCTCAGCACACGGGAGAGGTGGGAGGCGCGCTAGATGTGAGCGCGACAGTGATGGAGACAGCATGTTTGTTACAGGATGTAATTCAAAGTACGTAACAACCGGAGCTGCCTCGCATGGGGCCAGACCATAAGAGAATTACATGTGCACAGAGAGAAGCTCTAATTGTGAGAGCTACAAAGAGCAGATCTCCGAGTCACTGGGAGGCGAGCTGGTTTCTGAAGAAGCCTCCTTTCAGAAAGTAAATGCGTCTCCTAAAAGACCATTCTCAGGAAACAACGTTTCTATACTTATATATATACATGTAGCAACGCTCTACATAAACACAGTTGTTGGAAATACGCAGGATTTTCAGCAATGCAGTAATATTTGTATATCTACACAGTCACTATCTATTCCATATACGCAAACATCCGCCTACCCAGAAAATAATTGTGGATAATTCAATGTTCAGATTCGATAATGGATGCTCAAATAAATATGAGAATTCCAAGCAAATTTGTGCAAATGAAAAAAGATTTCCTCTGACATAATGGCATGGTGCAAGGCTGTCTGTAATGAGCTGTAATTTGTCTGGAAGAGCATTTTAAAGGGGTTGATCCATCCACTGGAAGACCAGCAACTGCTCTGAGACTAGAAGCAATGAGCCAGCCTGCCTCGTCTCAGAGGAAATTACACCACAAGCAGGCCAAATTTCTGACAACTTCCATAAATTATTTCAGATTTTCATATTTCAAATTTCATCTGCATTCATCATGTGAGTTTGACTGGGGAAAAATGTCTAGGAGGAGCTCTGCTAGCATTCAGTGCAGCAGTCCCAGGAGCCTGCCCTGGGACTAGATAATTGAATTTAGTTTTGATTAGATTATTCTTGCTGCAGTCTACTGCCAATCTGAAGTATTGTGCCTTCTCTTCTACTTAACCTTCCTGCCCCATGCCTGCTCCAGCCTGCATGCAGCTCTCTGTATTGCAGAATATATTTGAACAATCAAACTTAGGAGTTATTATTTTGCTTTCCATTGTCCATCCTTATAAAAGCACACATCTTTCACTGGGTTCCCTCTTCCCTGAAATCAGATTACTTCTTTTTTTTAAGTTTGTAATATTGTTTACCATTTTCAGTGGAAAGTGCCCTGTAATTTAGGTGGAAAATCTAAAATCATTACTACATCTCTGGATGATGCAACATACCATAAATAAGGATCATTTCTAAAACAGCTATAATCATCACTGGGCAATACACACGAGAATAAGAACAGGTAAATAATGAATTCATCCATCTATTTAACTAAAAATCTTTTGTTAGCCAAAGTTATTAATCAAATCTTTAGCCACTGGTCAATAGAAAAACAAACAAAACACCCCCTGTGAACCAGCTCCACAGTCTTTCTCTGAAAGTAATCCATTAGAAATGCAGAATATGAACTTTTAGCAAAAAAATTTAACCCCATAAACAAAACACATTTATGAAAGAAATGTGGCAGAATAACAGCAACAACAAAACCCCTTCATGCAAAATACATCCGAATGGATATAGCGCTAGCAATAACAATATGCAATAAATACTTCTTAATGTACAGGCATTAATTTTCCCCATGTACAGAATATGACTGAATTTATACATGTTTCAGAAGCAAAATATGTATAACTCTCTAAGTTGTAGTCTGGATTATTAGAAACACAGATAAGGTAAACACAGCTAATGCTGTTCTTTAAGTAATATCTATCACTTCCCTGTTATTGAGTTATTTCTTTTAACAATATAGGGGTTTTTGATGCTATGTGTCTGAACTGAAGACTTTAGATTCTTTATTGTTCTCCATTTTGATGAAAAAAATTGAATTGGGGGCTGTTATATTGAGTTTTGTTCCGTAAATATACTGAAATCATATTTTTGTTAGAAACTATCAATAAATCCAGTATAAGAAAAGTAATAAGATACAAATATGAGCAGGACCTTTGCAAAGGAAATATTACAAAGAGAGTGTGCCCATAAAATATATTAGGGAATGTGCTTTCTCCCTTGTGTTTGAAGAAAATACAGAAGGAATTACAGGGAACCGTGTTATTTTTAATACAGATACAACACATGAAATCAGATGACTCTAACTGCTGAGGGACAATGTTTGAGAAAATGATCAAACATGAACTGCTAACGTACAGGTTGTCTTAAAAGGCCATTATTTATCAGCTTGAAGATCCGTTTCTCATTAACACAATTTGCCAACACAAGGCTTCTTGCTCCAACAAATGGCTGTACGGGTACACATACATCTATACACACCCTCTACACGTATACATGTAGTCTTATGTATAAATACATATGTGCAATAATTTTGCATGCGTATATACACGTAAGTGCACCGAGGGGTCTGTATTTTTTTGACCTGATTGCCATTGGTCTGAGAAAGGACTCGCCAGCAACAAGATCTGGGGGAAACAAATGCTGATGAGAGGGAGGGAAAAATGCAACACAGCAAACGAAGCGTGGAATGT
Source organism: Charadrius vociferus (assembly GCF_000708025.1). NCBI lineage: Eukaryota > Metazoa > Chordata > Aves > Charadriiformes > Charadriidae > Charadrius > Charadrius vociferus. The sequence goes on along the minus strand of NW_009648333.1, from coordinate 1,366,524 downwards.
CCCACAAGGCGCAGTTAAAGGTAGAAAGAAAATAGCCGTGTACTTGCTGGCTGTGAGTCCCACCCCACAGACCTGATGTGTTGCATTTTCGTGGTAGTGACCTCACTGGAAATAAGGATTTGGGTATGCAAAAAAGGGCCTACAGGCTCTGGGGTACAGCCGCAATGGGCACAAGAAACCCAAAAAGGCTCCCCAAAATGTATGCGCTTCTTGCCCTTTATTGAACAATCTCCAGGGTGGCACAGGGGAGGAATTCTTCTGACATCATCTGGTTTTGTCTACATTTTATTAAAAAACAATTTACATTCAGCAATGGGAGCTGTCTTAAAGACCTATTGTCTTCCCTTGTTTCGAGCAGCATCAATGGCTCATTCCTGCGGGCTCCGGCATTGTACGGCCGGTTCAGGGCTGCGAAGAATGTGTGAGGCGGCTCTCAGAGATCCGCGCCCGGTGCCGAGACCACACGAGGCAGCACCAGGAGTCCCTTACTTCAGACATCCCGTGTCAAGCTCCCTGTCCAACTTTTGGCGCCTTATTGTTATTTATGTTCATCTTACACGCATTTTACACGTCAGCCTCATGACGTGGACGGTATTTCTTGCTTTGCAGTGGATGGAAAAGCCCCTGTTCTCCTTGATATAGTCAGATATAGTCTGACATAGTCAGAAGTAATACTGACTTCAAAGCCTTAAATGTGTGTCAAACCGTGTGTTTGCAGCATAAATTGTGCTTCACTTGAAATAATGATTGGAGTATGCATTATTATTTAGAACTACATCGGATTAAATCATTTCTATAATGAAAAAGAAGATTATAGTAAGTATATTTAACAAAGAAGAGGGGTCATGACTATGCTCACTTAATTAGAACATAAGTTATAGGTACTAAAATTAACAGGCTGGTTATGGTTTCTAAGTTGCGCACCATTTCGATCACCATCAAGAGTTACAGGTTTGATCCATGCTCTGCTGCTGATAAGGGACTTTCCTCCCTCCCCTCTCTGCTGCCCCTCTCTTCCCTTCCCCCTCTGCCCTTTTTCCCAGTGTCCAGATTCAGGTCAGTCTCCAGCTGCTTTGCATTTTTGCTTGATAAGAGAAATAGGACCATAAAGGTCTTCTTTCCGTTTCCTAAAGAAGAAGCACCGTTCTTGCCTCTTTTTTTTTTTCCTTTTTTTTTTTTTTTTTCCCCTGGAAGAGCTCTAGCTTCTTGAAGGAAGTTTCCTTCAATTTCTTAATTCATGGTAAAAAAAAAAAGGAAAAAGAAAAAGGAGGAGAAAAAAAGATGTATAACAGCTTTCAGGTAGAGATGATCGCAGCCTGGCTCTGACTTATTGGGCCATGAAGAACAGTGACCTAAGGAATGATTTAGAGCAATTTGTGTGTTCCCAGTACCAAGTAGTTGAAGGGAGATAGGCTGTGCCAGAGCTGGGCTTTCTGTGGGGGGTCCCAAACAGAAACCTACAAGAAAGAGCCAGGCACACAGAAAAGGTTGGCTCCCAGGAAAAAAGCAGTAACCAGGAGAAGAGCTCAATACAGGTGTTTTAAGAGCTGCTCTGGGAACTGGTTGTGTCTGCAACAGGCATTTTTACTGAACAGAACTGAAGCCATTCTGGCACAGACCTGCACCATAACATCTATTTCCCAAACCATCTCGTTAGAAAAGATACAAGCTAGCAGGATGTGCTCATACAACCTTTTTACTACTGTTATTGTCAAAAGAAAGAAAATCTTTCCATCTGAAGACCTTGTCCTTTATGGTGTAAGTTATGAATAAGTAACTTAATTCATGGGAAAATAAAATTAAAAAAAACCCCTGTAAATAAAAAAAATAAAATGTAAATAAAAGATCCTGTTTAAATAAAACCAGGACTCCAAGAATGACACACCTAACACTTGGGTAACAGAGATCATTTTATATGATAAAGTCAGATCTCTGGAAGGAAGAAATCTTGCTTACAATTTCAAAAGTTAGGGTTATTTTTCAAACCAAGAGAGTTTTTTCAAAATATGGAGAAAAATATGGGGGTTTCTAATTGGAGATGATTTGCTGTCAAAGCACTGCTTTCCAAAAAGTATTACTAACCCTCCCACGTCAGGCTGTGCATTGCCAATCACCCAGCTGCTCCCTACCTAACAGACAACACCGCTCGAGGAGAGCGAAGGATTTTAGAGGAACTAGCTACGGACTAACGTTTCTTCTCCTCCAGGATTAAATACGGAGAATATACAAAAAGGACAGAAACCAGCTCTTTCGGAGCAGCTCAGGTTTTCCCCACGTTGGGCTGATTTCTCTTAGAGGTTAGAAAAGGACCATCAACCAGCTGGTGCCCGAGGCACGGGGCACCAGAGGAGACCAGCTGATGCCCGGGATGCGGCTGCCTGGGACCGGGTCGTTAAAGCAGCTCCATAACCACTTTAGCTTTGCTGGTGCCAGAGCAGCTTGGAAATGAGGGAACCACAAATGATTTCCTAAATTTCCTTCTCTTTTTCCTCCCAGCAGGTCTTGGCCCAACAGTCAGCCCAGCTTTAACCATTTTGCAGCCAGTAAGTCACCCCAATTTGTAAGTGACTTTATATTTAGCATCACAGCACTTCATTGTGCTGATTCTCCTCTTTCTGAAATGAAAAGGGTCCCAAATCACACTGAAATCAAAGTAACATCAAAACGTGTGCCTGCCCCTCATGAGCATTTCAGTTGCATCTGATTTTGAAACAATGAAACTTGGACTGAACCCAACTTTTGTACATTTCTAAAAGCAAACTCAAGGTTAAATCTTATGGAAAGTCTTAAATTGTTTAGCTGCCTTTTTTTTTTTTTTTAAATATGTAGACTTCTGGGTTTTCTCAGTGGCTGGAAGCAAAACAGACCTAACATCATGGAAGGCTCATGTCTTAGTATCTGTTACCTTACTGGAAACTGAGATAAGGACATCTCACCAAAAAAAAAAAAAAAAAGTCTTTGCTAATTAGATTTCCAGTTAAATTTTGCGCACTGAAGAGCATCTGATTTTCCAGACATAAATCCCAGCTTTGCAGTTCTGGATCCTCCTTCCCCTCCATAACATCAGCACACGCTTCCGGATGAACACGTTAAACGCAGCTCTATGGTAGTGGCCTTCCTCCTTGATCTCCTTAGCATAAGCACTGAAATAGCAGTGAGGCAGCTGTGTCCTCCGCCCAGCACAGAATATTAACTCTTCCAGCACCCAGGATCCCAAAGTGCCTCTCCATGCCTTACCCCCAGCCATATTAGCAGGGAATGTCCAGTAACATTTGTTCTGATGCATTTTGGATTATTTGTCGTGTGTTAATGGAACATGGCGAGCCTGCTGAAGACAGAAACGAGTACAAAGGCTTCACAGCATTTCTGCAGGCGGGTGGCTGATGGCAAAGGCAATACGTGTAGGTTTGACAGCTGGAGACCTGGATCCAGGAGCAGGATCCAGTGCTGCTCCAGTTACGTCCCAGCGGCGTAGTCTAGGCATAGTTAGGAGAGATGTGTTCTTCCAACCACCAAAAGGACTTCCCTTAATGTTAAGTTGTATCTCTGTGTGCTGATCTTTTATTTCAGACTTTGAGCATCCGTTTTTTAAAATGTGTGCTTAAGAAAATACCCCAAGAGCCTCCAAAGCCTCATTGCGGGGGGACTCTGTAACCTGGAGGACTGACATGATTAAACATTTGCTGCTGGCTGAATTCGCAATGCTTCTGCAAAAAGCACAGGTGAACTGTTCTGGGTGGCCTTACGCATGTCGTATAGTTTGGGTACGCGATTGATGTGCAGCGGGGGAACGATCACGCTGAAGGGTGGAGGCTGAGGGAGTTTGGGAGGAGCAGCGTCACTCCACGCATTTCACCCATCAGTGGCCATGCAAGGCCAGCATTAGCCAGCCAAACACCTCGCATAGCTGTACGGTAGCCGTGGCTGTGAGCCCTGTGTTACGCCTGTAGCACTGGGGTGCCTGCTACGGGCACTGCACTGAGTGCAGTGCATAAGGGGTCTCGTGCTTCCTATTTCAAGGGACTCCCTCTGTGTACAACCAGCTTTCGTCCTCTCCTGCTATAGCTATGCTCGCAGGAGAACACCTAGTTGTGGAAAAGAAAGTACTAAGCGAACTCATGGAGTTGTCAGCAGATCGCTTTTCCTCATGAGGGAGAGCCATGTGTGCCATGGTCAGTTTTTTGGAGGGCCCTTTACTGCCCAGAAAGACATTCTGTTGAAGGATTTAACAAAGGGTCTGATTAAGGCAACTTCTGTTCAATGAATCCCTCGAGAACATCCTTACCTTTCAGTGCATATTTAAGTCCCAGCAGTCCTGTAGCGCTGACAGCCACAGTGCCGCCTGCCCGGGTGGGCATCCTCTGGTTTCTCTGCCTCTCCACCCAGGCTGGCTTTCCACACGTCTCGGGGCTACGGCCACGTCTCACAATATGTGTGACAGCTGTCAGGTGATTAAATTCAATCTCAGATGCAGGACACAGACGTCTGAATGCCCAATCATCAGGCCTCAAAGTCTGAAAAACCATTGGACTCATTTGACGTAGGTAATAAAGGCAATAATGCCACATAATCTGGGCAATTCTCTGTTGTTTTTTTTTTGTGGTGGTTTTTTTTTTTTTGGACACAGTAGCAGAACCAGGGCTGACTCAAGTCTTCCCAGTAAGCAGAAGCAAAATTCAATTTTTCAGTCGCAGCAGAGCAGCTCCTTGGCACCAGCCTTCTTGGATGACTCAGAGCACCAAGGCTGAGTGTATTCCCATGGCCCCACTCTCTGCACATCCATCCCTGCCCTCTGCCTGCCTTTGCGCCCACCCTGTTCCCAGCTCTGAGCATCAGCATCCAGCCAGAGTTGGTGGTGGGGGCAACACAGCTCCTTGGGGACAAGAAACATGGCCATCTCTCAGCCTCATCTCTCACATCCTCACCTGGCAGAGGACCCAGATTTGTGTGGGACTCCCCTCTGCCCAGAAACACGGACTGTCCTACACTTGTACGTGGGCGGTGTGGGCCAGGCACAGCCACGGCTCCAGGCTCCTTGCCCGGGGCTGGGGCTTTGCAAGCCCCCTCAGCCCCCTGCTCTGAGCAAGCGCTTGCTGTGCTTAGGCCTGGGTTTCATCCTGAATTTAGCTGGTTTCTCTCTTGCAGGCTTAGTAGCGGATGCTTCAGGCAGCGCAGGTCTCAGGTAACTTTCTGTTTCGTATACGTACACAACGGCATTTCTCATCAGTCATCATCCAGCTAAAATTAAAAGCAAGCCCCGAATGCTAGCTTGGGGCCACCTCCCAGCACCCTGGTGGCCCAGAGATAGTTGCCGCATCCTTGGGACAGTGAAGTACAGGCCACGCATTTGGGGTTGCGTCTCTGCTTGCTGTTGGGGAAGGGAGAGGTAACCCCTTACCTCCAGACAGGAGCTGGGGGAAGGTCCCTTGCGCAGATGGCACCAGGAGGGCAGGAAAAGCGTGCTTCAGCGAGAGACAGTAATTACTCAGTCTGGGCTGCACCATTTCCTGCAAGAACCTATTTCTTCCAGCAGAGACCGTTCGTTAAGTTTTGATCCCAAGCAGTTTAGCTAAATGAGGGTTATTTTAAGCCCGCAACAGTGTTTCCAGATTTGATTCAGTGAAATTTATTATAAAATATGAAAGGTTAAACGGCTGCTTATGTTTCCTCTCCTGAGATGAAAATACCGCACACACAAGCGAACGCGCCACACTCGTTCCTCCTCCCTCCCTGCATGCGTTCCGAGGACCACAAGAAACACCTACTGAATGTCACCAGACATTGATCTCTGCTGGAAGGGCCAACAGAGATACAGCACTTGTTTTCTTTCCCGTTCCTCCCCCTTCTTTCCCTTCCCTCCTACGTGTGCAATCAGTCATGGGCTGAGCTGAAGGGGACGGTGGCCCCGCTCTGCTGCACGGGTGCTCCCATGGGTGCTCCCCCAGGCCTTTCTGGGGTACCGCAGGGAGAGGAGCAGAGGGACGGACGACTTACGGTCTCCTTAACTCCCTTCTTGCCTCCCCAGGAAATCTTTGTTTCTTACCAGCTGACTTTTTTCCTTCCAGTTTGGGAATGTAGGTCTCATTAATGAGATTAATGGGAGTTGACTGTATGTACAAAGAGGACAATAGGTCCCTAAGACGAACCGTGCCTCCTTTGGGGAATGTCACTACAAATGGGGAAGACGCGTAGATTTGTTGTGGTCTTTTTAGATGCCAGAATACTACCAGAACAACAGCGTAGCGTGGAGGCTGCCGGCAGCCCTTGTAATGGGAAATAATTACCGATGGCCAGCGAGTTGTGCAAAAGTCTGAGGGTAAAGGTTGGTGTCCCTGTGACTACCTGGTTAATAACACATTTGCAAGCAAGAAAGTTGATCTGTGGGTATCACGTTAATAAACAGAAAGTGAAAACAGTAGGGACATTTCTGTGGGTTTCTTGCTTAGGCAGATCAGATTCAAGCCTCCTATTCCGTTTCTTTTATCTGTCCAGAGGAAGAAGTGGCTTAGAGAGACCCAGCCCGTAGCTTTTCCTCAAGCTCCCTCATAACCAAAAAGGCAGAATCCTGCTGCAGTTTGAGAAAACAAAACCCCAACAGACAAACCTCCTGTTGCCTTCACGAGTCCCAGATTTTCTCCCAGGACTGGTAATCTGCTCTTCCCTCCCAGCCTGCCTAGTTGCCCTCTCACTTCCAAGCAATCTAGAAGACCCCCCCTTCCCGAAGCTGGCTGCCCAGTATCTCGGTAAAAAATATCCCATGGAGACTGTCACTAGTCCGACACAAACCCAATCATTTTGTTTGGCTTTTACGTGTCAAAACATACCTGTTCTAGCCAGAATATTAAATAAGGCCTGCCTTTGGTTACCTGCATGTGTAAAGAAAAGTCATTTTCTGCTAAAGATGAAGTGAAATTTTGTCATTTCAGGCTTATACCGAGCTGCATTTATTAGAAAATGAAGTCTACATTCGAATGAGAACCTATTACTTCTATTAGTCCCTTCTGAGCCATCGCCAGTAAATATTATATAGATTATTAGAAGAGATGAGGAGACTGGGCAGATTGGCTTCTTGATCAAGGTTACGCTGTACTCATTATGCAGCAGCACATCTGGAATGGTCCAGTAGTACCCTGAGAATTCCTAATACATTAATAAGACTTACACCTCCTATAATTGCATTTGGCTGATTAACTTTTGCCCAGCTGGTCTTAGCTGCATAAAAAGGTATTTTATAAGCTTGTTATACAGAAGTAAATTCTGAACATCTTTGGCGTATATCTTGCCAACTTTTATTCTGACCTGAATAACTCACTTTCTGGCAGCTCTTAGCACAGATGAATTTAAAATACCCATCACAAACATTAGCCCCCTTGAGCCTGAAACTTCCAGATGTATAGTCATGACCATATGCTGCAAAGAACTATTATGTATCATTTTGTTATTAGTCATTTTAATAATCAGCCCTAGCTGTCTCTCCTTACCCATAGTGGAAGTTCAGCACTTAGAAGCATATAAAGAACTGCAAGGCTAGATCTTTGCCTTTCTAATGGCCACAGTTTTAGTTTAGATGCTTTTGTTCCTGCAGCTGAATGCTTTCCAGATCGCAGCAGAGTCTGTTTGCTCTTTGAGGAGAGCGGAAAGAATCCATACATTCCCCACCAGTTTAAAATGTGAAACCCCCTTTTGTTCAGCAGCAAACAAGGCGGCTGGAGATCAATTCTTCTTCTCCTACCATTAGGTGTCACTGCAGTAAATGGAAATTACAGACAAATGGTTTGAAAAGACAGACGGTTTGCCAAAGATTATTCTGTGAGAAAATAAATAAATAAATTTCTAAAGTAAATGATGGCTGTATTCTAGATCTATACTCCATTGCAAGCTGGTTTTCTAAACAGCCCCCCCCCCCCTTTTTTTTTTTTTACTTCCTAGGGGCTGAATGACTTGGAAATGCAAGTACTCTAAACACTTCCAGAAATTATTTAAGGATTTTGTTGTAAAGGCATAACCAAAGTAGGTTCAAAATGTGTAAATGGTAATCCTTTGTCATTTTCACATAATTTACTTATTTTAACAAAACTGGAAACACTGCGAAATACAAAGATTTCATCAGGAGATATGGCCTGGACTCACGAGTCTGTAGACAGGAAAAGAAAGAGCAGACAGAGCAGTCAAAGTATCTGAGAATAGTCCAGTTCCCCAACTTCACCTTTAACAAACCATTTCTTTTTACTTCTACACAGAGACTTACAGTTTTTTGCAATCAAAGGACCAAAATAAACTGTAGCATAGAGCTCGCTAATTTTTTGGTTTAAGATTTGTAAATTATTGCCAGCACAACCATCTTAATAATTCATTTTATCCTTCCAAAGCCATATTTCACACTGACTGTATCTACTGTAGTTGTTAAGAGCAGATATCCATGCTTTTAACAGCTGTATTTTTGTGCTACTCATGATTCTCTCTTGTAGGGGCCGATTTTAACCCCAGGAATTCCTGGACACCAAATCCCTCCAAAAGTCATATTTTGCTCCTTCCCTCCACCCCCTTTGAAGCACAAACCCAACAAAACCAGTCAAGAGTGATTTTTAATCTGCGTGCAAGGATCGGGCCCCAGCTGGCATCAGGGAAAGCTTCTGGGTTCCTGGAGGACACTGAATCTGGTGTCCAGCACTGGGTTGTTTCTCCAAGTGCTGGCAGCCAGTTGACAAGTAAACACAACCGTTGTAGTTCTGAAGAGCCAAAATGAGAGGTTTTCAAACAGTTGAATTTTGATTTAATTCGGCTTTCCATTTGCAGTAAAGTGGAACATGTTAGGTTTACACTATTATATATATTTTATCACTTAAATAGTTTGTCATGAAAATAAGATTTTGATAAACACCCCTTTCCCCTCATCCACCTGCCCTCCACGCCAAAAAAATGACCAGGGAAAGCATCTAGAATATTGCTCAATACTGTGGGACCATGGTCTGCTGGCTCTGCTCAGTTCAGCTCCTGCTCCAGCAGGACCACACCATCCTCCTCCATCGAACTGGCCAGACTTGTTTTAATCACCACAGCCATTTGCAACTCTATATCCAGGGATTTAATTTGTTTGATTGCTCAAGATTCTTAAAGAAGGCTGGTGTATATGCTTTAAATCATGGTTTTACTTTTGGACCTGCGGGATGAAACAGAAAACAGAAGTCTGTGGTTCATTCTGTCTGTGCTCCTGCTGCTGCAACAGCATTGATCTACATAACCTGCTTGATCCATGGGATATAAATCAGTGCCTGGAAAGTTTCACGAGGACCTGAAATGTTTCTTCTTCTTGCAAAGTGTCCCTGGAAGAGCTTAATGTTAAAAAAAAAAAAAAAAAAGTGAATTTGTAAAAAAGTCAGAGTACTAAATATTGGTGCAGCATAGGAACACATTTTCATTTTATATCCATACTATGCATATATATGATTATCTGTATATACAGATATATTTTAAAATATATTACATTTATATATAATAAAAAATCCATACATTATACATACATACACATGCATATATACATAGGTACACATATGTATGCATTTGGCACCTAAAATCAAATTGATTTTTACATTAAATAGTTTAGCTACTCTCCTATTGTAATGGCTACTATTTTGGAAGATGAAGGCAAACCGCTTAGACCTTGAAAAACACATGGGCTACTCAGTTAGATGGCATCTGGGAGGACTCCGAACTCCCTCAACATTCTATAGGGAAAAACAGAGCCAGGTGCATTTCTTCCTAAATCAAATTAGCTGGAAGATGCCACATCCAATTGTAGTAAATTGATGTGAGAGTTTGTGATGTCTATAGCAGATCTTACAACAAAGGTCAATGTGCGGAGACGTAGACAACAGGCTGGGATACGGCAACTTGTAGTGGAGCTGCTCTAACAAAAGCGAGGAAGATGTAAAATGCAATCAATTTTTTAATATAGGAAAAATACAGTCTTAATGATATATTTTAATTAACCCAACCCAATTATTTATATCATTAAAAATGTTAATAAAAAATGGTGTTTGACAGGCATTTCAAGACACATGGTTAGAAGATAATTTTTACTTAAAAAAACCAACAATGGATTTAATGTAATCAAGCTACAGAGTAAAACAAACCTGGGTTATGTGGACAGGGAAGCTTGGAAAAGAAAACAAATGTGGTTATCTATTACATAAACTTACGGTAAAAACACTGACATATGTCAAATTTACCTGTCATTGTCGTCGTTTTTAAACATCCCCCTTGACATCAACAAGTTTATATCATGTTTTATGACACTTAATTATCCCTAATTTTATTTAATTAACTTCACAAGACATCTAAAGCAATTCAAATGTTTTCTTAAATAAACGATGAGAAAGCAGCAGTTAAAGGGAGGGTACATATATATTCCAATCAGAAAACTACAATTGTAGGAATGCTGAGGTGACAAAGTCAAACACTTAAATTTTGGGTAAAGGCTGCCTGGGCAACTGTAAATGAAACCTTAAGTTGATATACAGGGGCTTTTTTATTACTTAATCACACAGGATTTTCTCCACAGTATTTTTGCCCTATTGATAGAGCAAAATAAGTACTTACTACAAATTTGCTATTTATTTTGTTACTTCTTAATCCCCAAGCATATTGTTCAAGACCTGAAATGAAGACATTTGTTTCTTTGTGGGTGCTTTTATATAGCTTTCCTCCCAGCACCTCAGTGCTGTACAAAGCATCTATGCATTTGTCTTTGCCACATCTGAAAAGAAATAGAGATAATTATTGCCATTTTACAGATGGAAACCGAGGACCAGAGGGACTGCAGTCAAAATTGCTAAATCAGGGTCCCCAAACTGAGTTTTTTTCAGTTTTTGTTTTTTTTTTTTTTAAATACACACTGTCTGAATCCAGTCAACTTCCATCATATCCATGACCAGTCCACAAATTTCACACCATTCTTCGGGCTTTTTGTGGGTATCTTCAGGCGTGTCACAGTTTGGACGTGCAGCTTTGTCACCCTCCTCTGTAGCAGAAGGACCACAGGGGGGGCTGGAGCATGGGCAGGAGCTCCTGGCAGGGTTCACTCAACCTCAGCTTTGAAAGGTGCAGGATGACTATATGAGGTGCTCCAAGGAAACATCCATCTCTTACCCACTGACTTCAATAACACCGAATCCACTGTTTCTTGGAAACTCCAAGACAGGTCAAAAAATGTCAAAAAAAAAAGCCACAAACACTGGGTATTGTGAAAAATTCAAAGCTTAATTTTGAACAACCCTTAAAACAAGTCTTTGTATCAGCTCCTTGGCTAGAATGATGGAGAAACTGGCAGCAGTGGTCAGAGCAGCACAGTGCCACTTAAGTACACCGCCAGTATTTAACCAGGCTGATGTTTTTCAGTAATTCTGGACTAAGGCTATGGCAGGCTGTTACTTCAAACACATTTTTAACTTGTGCATTTGAACAGTTTAGCTACATTTGTGTTTCAAATAATGCTGCTATAGCAAAGGTAAAAGAACTACACTTTGCATTTCAAAATACCCTTCAGGGGACAGGATGGCTCAGAGGAGCTGGAACTGGATCCCCGTCCTTTCACCCCTTCCCTGCCAATTCTAATTCAGGCAGGCCAAAAGTCATTCTGGATGTCACCCTGGTGGTGTGAAGTGCTTCAGAGACTCCATCCTCACTCCTAATGGCCACACGCTCTTACCATACCCCGTTCCCTCCCGCGCCCACGGACATTATATTCAGAGCAGCAACGCGGAGGCCAAGAGGTGAATGAGCCCGAGAGTTAAATTACCTCTCAGCCACGGAGAGTAATTCTCCTAGACAAGAGGGAGTGCACTGATGCTGCAATAACACTGCAAGTTCTCCCCACTCCTTGTTATCATCCTGAAGGTAGATATTCCCTTGTTTTTCTGTTTACTGGAGGAGATGTGTCATCTGCCGACTTGAGGACAGCAGCAACAGCTCAGTATGCGTTGCCGCAATGGAGATGGTGAGGGAGCCGCATCTGTCAAGAAATGAAAATGTAAGAAAAACAGCTTTTATGTGATGGGCAGAGCATTAGAGGTGGGCAAGGCCCAGGTGAATGAAGGGGTCCATGGACGCACGGGGACCAGCCCTGCAGGCAGTTTCTGCAAGCCTGTGGTGGAGCCCTACCGCTCATCCACAGAACGAGAGCCTGCCCTGAAAAACTGGGAACCATGCCTAGACCTGGGTGCTCTGAAAAATCAAATTGGCTTGTAAGAGAGCCAGAGGACTCTGCGGTAGCTGGGAAGAGGCTCCTGCCTGACACCAACAGCCACAATGCATCCTGTTGTGTGCAGCCTGAATAAAGGTGCAAGCATTAGCCGCCACCACCAGCATGCGGTGGGGTAATCAGGAGCTGGGGCCAGCAGCAAGCCCTGGCCATCGGTAGCCAGTGCTGTCATCACTAGATTCACACCTACACAGACTAAGTAAAAAATAACTCAAAATTCTACAAGGTTGAGAATTTTAAGAACGTCCAATGTATTTTTATTTCTGTAGAACTTCTACAGCAAACTTTGTTTGACACGGGTGGCCATATTTTCCAGAAAGCATAGGTCAAAGGTACTTATGGAGAGGAAAGCCCTGCAGTCCTGCGCAGTGCTAGGACCCCTGGCTTGCCTTCCAGCAGCTTTGCGACACGAGAAGATCACCTGTATGCCGGGCTGATTCTTCATGAGATTGTTAAGACAGTTTTAGAAACAGATTGCAGCAGCTGTGGAAGCCAAACCAGTTGCCTTACACCAGATGTTTTGCCCTGACAGCTCATGCACATACTAATAATGCTGTCCTTATGCATGCTGAGGAGGAGGGATAACTTTGAGGGGGGACGGTCTGGAACAGCATGCTGGAATTTCTTCCGCCCATCAGCACAGCCTCGATGTTATTTGTAATTTTTATGCATTAGTGTTCTGGTATCTCTGTCCATACAAAATTAGACCCTGTGGAAGGGTAATTTTTTGCCTGGCTTCCTAAGGAAATTAAGTTCATTGCAGTCATGCTGCTTGTGTGTCCGTCTGGGTCCTTCTTTATCCTTTCTTTAATAACTTCTAAGCCCCTTGGCTGATTTCAACCAAGTTTGATCAGTAACAGGCTCAAAAAGTAATTACATTTCTACACATGTGTGTGAAAATAGATGGTCAAAGAGAGAAGCCCAAATTATGCCCCCCACTGGTAGAAGGGCTTTATTTAGCTTGAATTCACACCGGAGAGTCCACATCAACAGAAAGACCTTGCCGTTGCCCAACATCAGAAAAAGCTTCAGTAGGACATCATGCTGCCTTAGACAGCAGCCTGTCAGCCCTGAGACCCAGTCCAAGCTACACCATCCTGGAAATGCTCCTAGTGAGGACAGCGGGGTTTGTTATCAAGACAGGGTGAAATCACACCTACATTTCTATCCCATCTAGTGGCTTTCTGACCCAAAACAGGGACTCCAACCTCTGTCCTTGCTGCAGCTCACCCCAAAAGCCAACTACATAACCCTCTTCTCCTTGTCCCACTCCTGGCATTCACAAGACCCAGTGCCGAGCCAATTCCGTGCCCTGAATTGGCAGAAAAACAACCTAGCAAAGGAAGCAGATAGCTTTTTGCCGGATTAGTGAGTTAAATTGGTTCAGCACAGAAGCGATGAAGCGTGAGGTGGGCGTTGGAAGGAAAGGGAAGAGCTGGTGGTGGGGCTGGGGGCAGAGGGAGAGGTGAGCTGGGGGAAGATGGAGCCGGCTCTTGCCCTGTCAGAGTAAGCCAGTTGTTAGGTAAGTTCAGCCGAAGAGTATCGACAGCTGTAATTGCGTGTGCTATGCTAATTACAGAAACACAAAATAACCAGCTGTGAATGAGACTGTTCCACACTGACTCCTTTGCATTTATTAGATTGTGCATGGAAATTAACAGGTTGGTTTTTAACAGCGTGGAGATCCAAGCCGTGACACAACGGGACAATAGGAGACACTGAGATGACTTCTCCTTGAAGGTGACTTCCTCTGAAGTAACGACATTCAGGTAGCACAGGAGATGACAAGATTTCTCTGGTGCCTTTCTGAGACTTCGACTAAAACTGAATTAGTCTGTCTATATTTAACAGTTATGCCAGTTCAAGTATATCCCACGATGGTTAAACCACTGTCGGGGAAAACACAGCTATATAAAAGACCTCCTGGAGGGCTTAAATAATGAGTAGGAGAGAATAAAAATAAGGGGCAGGAATGCTTTTTATGCTGACACATCTAATATCCCACAGTCCTTACACAAACCCGTGTTTAGTGCCCTTTTGCTGCCACTGAATATGCATGAATCTCCCCAAAATGTTTATGCTAGGACAAGCACTTATTGCTGAATCCTTGGAACTAAACACCTACTAAATAAAATCAAATCAGTCTTTCAGAGAGATTTCATGTTAATGGTAAGCATTTTCTGGGAGCATTTTCCAATAAAGCAAACTGTTGTCCTTAAAAAGAGACCTTTCAATCAAAATACTCACCCACAAATTCTCCATGCCTTTATATATTTTCTAACGAAAAATGTCAGTTTTTGGAAACCACAACTGTTAACTTTGCAGCTTTTATTTAAAACCACTGGAGAAAAACGATACAGAAGACTTGTCCATGTACAGAAAGGCCATTTGTCTACCCAGAACTTTTATTGAAACAAAAATTGTAATTATTTCTGGGTTTTAATTTTAAGAACACGTGTTTATTGACTTCATCGCAGTGTCACATACGGATACTCAGCTTGTATTTCTGGCCCCTGTAACACCAGCCCCTGAACTTGAAGGCTGGTCAGTGGAAGCACAAACCAAATCCATGCTTGTCTCAACCCAAACCCCACTGACCAACTCAAATGCTGAGGCCAGATGGTGGTTGCCGAGTGGCCCGGCCGGGATTTGACAGGGGGAGTTTGGTGGTGGTGATGTGTGGCCCGACACTCCACTGGCTTCCCAAGCTCAGGACTGCTCCCACATGCACTTCTGAAAGCTGATTTTGCCTTTTTTTTCGAGCAGTTGCAGCCTCCATAAAGGAAAACACATCTTGGCAGAGAACCACAATAGTCTAAGGACCAGGAAGGAAAATTGGAAACAGAATTACTCTGGAAAGACATAATATTTGCGTAGAAAATACTGCCTAGACTAACTGAAAGTGCAGGTACTCTTACTTGGTTTGACATACAAAGAAGGGAAAGGGATATGTAAAAACGCAAGTGTTGTCAGCAGTCCTTGCAGCAGTCCTGCTGGCTGATGTGGTGAAATAGGTGAAAAGTTAAAAAAAAAAAGAAAATAAAAGAGAGAAGAAGAAAAAAACCCCAACTTAGTAATTGCTATTATGTCTTTCTGCTGTGGTCAGATGAAGAAGTCAAAGCAAGCTGTTCATACCTCTGTTTTAATTCTGAATGCTCCTTATTGAGGTTGAATTCTGCTGTTTTTCAGGATTTAGACAGAATCTATTCCCACTGAGGTCAATGGCAAAACTTCAATGGCGAAGCAGACGCCGGACTTGAATCAATACAGGAACCGTGTCCCATTTTCAGGTTATTAAAGGATTTGTGAATTTTCCAGTATACACATTTCCTGTAGGAACTTCTTCGTTCTGCATTCTTAAAAAATTCTGATCAATTCCCCCCTCCCCTTGAAAATTCAGATGCATTTAGTGAAGCTCTGTGCTGAAACAGAGCGTATTTATTGACAATGAAATGAGAGCAGTACACTTCCAAGCAATTTAAAAATAACTCCCTTCGATTAGTTTCAATGCAAGGATGATGGCACAGAGGATTATTTTTCTGTTGTAGTAAATTATTTATGTGAAAGTTGTTTTCCTTTTAACAAGTAAATCTTCCTAGACACAATTGCATTAGGTCTTTTGAATTTCATAATGGGGTTATCAATGAATGCACATGGAGTTTCAAGGTAAGCCTCAAGTGCAGCTACGCTCATGCGGTGTAGAGAATCGACTGCTGTACTTCCGTGAACACGAGTGCTCTTCCACGTCCCTTCCCCAGTGGGGGAGAGAAAAATCAGAGGCTGCTACTGTGTTGTTGATTTGTTGTTGTTTTTTTTTTTTTTTTTTTGTCTGTTTATCACTTGCCCTTTGCGGGAAATAATGTTGGATTAAGCGGTGGCAACAGGTTACAGCTCTTCCAGTGAGAACAGCACCCACGTCTTGACGTGAGCTCTCTTGCAAGCTGCACCACATTGGGGGCCCTTTGCCAGGAGACTGTCCCTGTATAACTCTGCTTCACCTCATGCCTGGAGACCCTGCTGGAACACGACAAGAGGGTACACAAGTGTGAAGAGGGAGAGGAATGGTAAAGCGGCAGGTAGAGCCCCATCTCCTGAGTCCCACACCAAAGCCCTACCTACAAGCATCCCTGTCCCATCAGCTTCTGCATCAGATAGCAGTATTGTTGTCCTTGTGTCACCAATAGGTTTTTTTATTATTATTTTTTCCTGTGCAGCAGCAATTTTAATATTCTTCTTTTATTGCCACGTGGAAAAATCCTTCCTTCTGCTGTTCCTTTCATCTTGCTACAGACAAACTAATGATACGGCAGTGACAACCCCCCACTAGATTTTGGGTTCAGTCCTCTGTGGGTTTTATGTAGCAGAATATGAGACTGGAAGCAGCAAGATCCTCTGCAGACCAATTTTCCAGATGATGCAAAAAGTCAGACTGAGTTTATTTTCCTATCTTCCCCTGACATATTTATATGCATGTGGGCTCTCTACGCAGTGCCAGGGATTAACTGGAACCTGCCCAGTTTGTATCGCACCTGTATAACTCTTGCTTCTTGCTACATACAATAACGTGGCATCACAATGTATATTAGACACAGTAAGCAGCAGACTTGTCTAAAGCTGAACACAGGTGGCACATTAAAGGGTATGGAGAAAGAGCGAAGCCCAAGCTGGGCTACAGGGCAGAGTGGGGAAGATGTGTTTTGACCCTGTTTTCTTTAAGAATTGGCTATCAGGAAAAATTAGGCTTCCTGATCAGGGAGACCACTTTCACAGACATGTGACCAATGTACGCTAATGCTCCTCAGAGATGAGAACAGGAGGAAAAGACCAGAAAAAAACTGGAGTATGCTTTGAGGACCAGGTGGCCTCAAAGAGAGCCCAATAGTACACATGAGTAAGGATTGTGAGAAAAAGGAAGGGGCTGAGGCTGGAAGCGTTGGGGGATCCTCCAAGCAGGGACCCCCAGTTCCTATGGCTGAGTGACACCCAGGTGGGAAACCATACAGCAGCCAGGACCTGCTCTGACTTTCAGGTGGACTTTGTGAACACACTGGGATGTTTTGGTCACTGTTTTCCAATGACTCATCTAAATGTCCCGGTGGCTACCATGGCAGAATAGACTCCTCACTGTCTTCCCTAATGCTATCTACCTACCACTGGGACCCCAAGGTGGTTTGGAGAGACTCTGATTCTGCCATTCCTTAGGAAGCAGCTGACCTCATCTGAGGCAGGGAGGTGAGGAAACTCTAGGTGGACCCTCAGGCTGCGTTCATGCTCAAAAATAGTGCCAGGTCGCATTCGCTGCTGTGGTCCGTGAAACCCTCTTTCCCCCAGAGCCACCTGGCAAGGAGCAAGATGTTGGGTGTGCATCTACAGGAATGGCCGTGCGAGTAACTATCCCTGAGAGCATGACACCTGATGCACCAAACACTCCCACTTTGGTTAAAGCGGCTTAGCTGTTTTCCATTTGGGAAATACCTAAGCCTGTTTGCTGTACAGTAGCCTTGAACCTTACCCTTGTTCTGGCTGTGAGCAACTGACTGTATCTTCTGCCAACCAAGAAAAGCATAGCCCAGCTGTTTTTCTATACCATTTTTTTATAGCTTCCTAAAGTAGAAGGGGAGCGTTATGTACATAGTTTCACAGAATAATTTGGGTTGGAAGGGACCTTTAAAGATTTACAAGTATAGGAAGGACTACATCAATTAGCTGAATAAGCAGGTATTTATTTCAGTTCTGCAGCGCCGATGGACTGAGAAGACAGCCTGAAGTGAGCACTCTCACCATTTGCAAAATGTTCTATTTTCTCTCTTAGGGTTACTCAGTTCAGAAATACCTATCATATATTTGAAACAGCACCATATTTTCTAGGAGAGAATATCTTTAACATCAAAAAAAGATTTAATGATCGCCCATAAATAACCAGGTAATAAGAATGAAGTCAGATATCGGGCAATGTTTGTCTACAAACGATGCTCTCTCTGCGGGGCTCGTGAGGAAGAGGAGCGTTTCAGTGGCAGGCAGAGCGCTTCCCGCTCACCTTCCCGCTGCCCTTGCCATGTGGTGATGCTCAGGATGCCGCTCCAGCAGCGCTGGGAGGAGCGCGGGGAGCAGCACCCGGCCCCTGGGGCAGCTGTGTCGCAGCACCGCTGACCTCTGGCCCTGCCGCACCGAAAGCTGCTATTTCTAAGTAAATTTCCAGATCTGAGCTTTTCTCAAGAACTGGGGTGTTTGGTGAACTCTCTAAACTGCCAACACAATATATATGTCTGTCAAAAATATTGGCTTGATAAAAGTAGACGGTGACATACACTGCCCACGAGTGCTTCTCCTAATTTGCCCTTGAGAGTTTAAACTTTCAAATAATCAGTCTTGGGAGTGTAACTCTTCTTGAGGAAATCACGGTTTGCGGTTTCAACTTTTTAATTGAGTATTTTGAGATCTTTTTCCCTTTTCTGTTCCAATACAACCCAGAAAATACATTCAGTACATTTATCTAGGCTAGTTTAATCTCTTATGCAACTGTATATGTCTTCTATTTTTTGACCTTCTGAAAGCATACCTTCATTTTTTACTTTGTTTGAAAGCTGATTCCAAAAGAAAAAACCAATAAACAAACTAAAAAGAAAATAGAATTAAATGAAATAAATGGCAGAAAACAAATTAACATATTATACATGGTTCTGTTGTGGTTTTATAATAAAAAATGTTAATGCAATTAAACAAATTACTTTCTGTCATTCATAGTGGTTCTTGTAATGAGATGATGTATTAGAGCAAGAGAGAAGTTCTGAAATTTGGCTTTTTAATTACCTAAGCACAAAGTTTAGGAACACCAGAAGAAAAAATGAGAACCTTGTAGTTTCTGGACTGTGTGAGCCATGACTTGGAGAAATGTTCTGTTTTCTTTCCTGAAGAAAAATAGCAAATAATTATTAATATATCACAGAAGACCAAGAATTAGTGAAATGCCTTGTACAAATAGATGCTGGTCTTTTTACGCTATTTTTTCAGCAGCATCTGCCAAACTGTCTGCACTTTTGATGGAACTGATCTAAATTACAGATGGGCCAAAACTGCTTTTCGGGGTCAAATTTGACCTGATTTAAAAAGGCTTCTTATTGATTGAAAGTGGATCTGAAATCAGGCAGAGCTAGACGAGGCCCAGTTATCAGCAGATCCCATTATGCCGAGCGGAGGGAGTTACAGCCGGAGCTCTGCGTGGCCCCCGCAAGTTAAGCATATGCTTTAGTGCTTTGCAGGACTCGTGCCAGAGATCTCCATCCTTTACAAGACGGAGTTACCAAGCTGATGGACATACTCCAAAACAGGGGTCCATAGCAGAAAAAGCAGCAGATGAAAAACCTTAACCGAAAGCTTCTTTTCTCCTGAATGGCCAAGAACAGAGGCATCCTCTCAAAAGCACCCATGATTAAGATAAAGGGGATTGCAGCACTGTCACTCAGAGCAGCCGCATGCAGTGCATCCTTTCTAACCCAAGAGAAAAGAGATTTGAAATGCTGATAGACCTTACTAATAGATACAGGCTGCAAATAGACTGTTGTAGAGAAAAAAAAAGCTTCTCTTATAACAGCCGTGGCTGCTACACCTTACAAGCTAAGAACGTGGGAAGGTAGCTAATTTTTTTTTCTGAGGAGAAAAAAATCGGATATAAACAAGCAAGCAACCACGAATTGTTTCAAAAAATAGGAGTGCTGGACGCACAAGAGCTCGGGGATGATGAAGAGGACACACACAGACAATGCCAGCTCAGCCTTAGAAATCCTTGTAACAGATTCTGGTCTGCTCATCTCTCCTGCTTTCATTTTTCTCCTGTCTTGGGTGAAGGGTTTGTGTTTAATAACATCATTTGCATCAGTGTGTCCCAACTGACCAAGGTACTAGGGCTGGGAGAGATTAGCATGGTAATCTCATTCTGATGGATAAAATTAGCAAAGATATTCCCCTGAATGGAGAGCTGCCATTGGCGAGCTGCCGTGCTTAGAATCAATTACTAAATTACTTTGAGCTCTAAGTCGACAGTAACAGAAAAAAATTGGCATCGACCGAAGTGAAATAAGATAAAAAATATGCGATCATTAAATCTCTCGCTACTATTCGCGAATGTGACTCACAAGAACTGCACAAAAAATAAGGCAGAATTTAATTTTTAACAGTGGTCCCTGTCATCATTTCAACCAGAGCTGCTCGGTGCGTGGAAGAGCAGCTCACCCTTGCTAGCCGGCTGCTCGGAGCAAGAGCCGGGCTGCTCGCGGCTCCCACCCTCTGCTGAGCAGGGCCCTTCACGGGCTCCGAAAGGCAGAAGAGCAGTGTCTCTATGTGCAAGCAAAGTAGGATAGAGAAAGGGTTTGCCGAGGCGTAAAGCCTTCCTTCGTGCTGTAATTATCTGCTCTCTGTGGAAGCGCATCCTAGGTACTTCATGCTTTGCAAGCATGGAGAAGGGTAGGTCCCTGCCCCAGGAAAGGCACAGGCTGGAGGCTTTTCTGTGTGTACATGTGCTCACCTTGAAAAAATAAAAACAAAAGATCTATTATTACTGCAAGAGGTATCTTAAGAGCAACATCATGCTGTTTATAGCACAGTCAGGGGGCTTCCCAGGCTTAAACATGTCCAAAATCTCTGATCTTCACTATACCCAGACCTCCACTACCCATTTGACGTGCTGGGCAAGGCAGAAGTCCTCTGAAGTGACAGAGATGGCCAGAAGGACCAGCATTTGCGTTATTGTGGCTGAGCTTTTGGAAATATCTACAGACTTCTGACTGTGGTTTTTTGACTGCCCCAGGTGAGAGCAATGGCACACATCTGGCTTTCAGAAAATGCCAGACTTCTGAAGCTTCTCCAGCCAAACACATATACCTAGAGACCTCTCAGATCACTAGCTGCTTCTATGTGCCTTCTAGGCTGAAGTCACAGAAGCTGCAGACAAGCACTCAGTCCATCTTTTCTGGCATGGAGGAAATGTGAAAGAGAAAAACAAAATGAAAAATTACCATGTTACGCAGAATGTAGGACATGGATGATCCTAGCTTCAAATATGACCCACTCCCTTAGCTACAGTTATGAACTAAATGGGCTTCAGAATGAAAAATATCCAACTAACACACAAGCAGTAGGATAACAGGAAAGTAGAAAGAAGAAATGTGAAAGAACCTTTTATCGGCATTAAACACCGGGCACCACAGTAGCATAAGTAATTGATAATATTATTAGCACAGTATACATATCAGCTGTCGGGATATTATGAGGACTGAATCCAATCTCTGTTGAGGGAGTCAGGGTCAACATCATTAACTATAGATCCTGTCCTGGTTTACATATAGAGCCCTCAGGCCAAGTGTCTGCCAGATACATCTCTATAGATGTGCATAGCTATAGGACATACAGGGGGCTAATCACACACATCAGTAATAGACAACAAGCTTTTGTTTATCTGAAGGTTTACTGGAATTAACTGATTAGTGTCAACTTGACACAATAACTTTTGTCTACAATGTAGTAGATCATTTTGATGGTTTTATTGATGGATTGTTGTCTAATGTAAATTGTAAGGGTAGTTGAATGAAGTAGGCAACATTTTAGTTAAACAGAAATTGAAAAAGCCACTAGCAAATGTATCTTTGAAATGTCACATTCTGCAGCCTTATAGATGCCATGATAACGATAACGCTGATGGCAACAACAGTAAGTAAGGAGAATTTAAAATGGAAATAGACACCACCTATTCATAAATCTATCTCTTCCATAAATGCTCAGATGATATCCTGATGTTAAAACTAAATAAGACATATTTGACATCTCTCTTTCTGAAAATAAAATCAGTCTAGTAAAAGAAAAGAGAACATGGAGTAAAATACATTTATTTACCTAAAAGCCATAGTGGCCCAATTTAGAATAAAAGTATGAAAAATATGTAAGAAAAAATGTCTATTGGGGCAAATTAATTATTTGCACAGATCCAAAACATTATTTTCTGTTTCTTGGTAGATGTAATTACTTTCTTTCACAGTTAATATAGAACACACTGTTTTCTTTCCTCTGCGGGGTGTAAAATATCTTTTATGAACTAGTCTAGTCTTTCTGTTCTCATGGTTTCACAACATGGTTAGGAGTTCATGGTTTAAAACTGCACATGATCATATTCATCTTCTAACATAAATAACAATAGACTTCTTTTCTGGCTCAGCTATTAGATTATTTAGTGCAACTGTTGGACAATCTCCTTTGAAAGTAAGCTCAGGGAATACAGTGATTATGTCATGAATGCTTCAAATGACAGAAAGATGTTACATGGTCTGTTATATTTATACTCTGCTATAAATAACAGAAAATTAATTCACATTCTTTTAGAACTTCAAAATCACCTTTCCTTTCCAGGCACAAACCATTCTCCCCGCAACAGCAAGTCAAAACAATTAGGCTAAGACAAGGGGGATACTGTGTGTCACAAAACGAAGTAATTAAATTTAGACAGTATTATCAATGATGCCCAGTTCCAATCGCTGAAGCTGCAGTTAGTAACCCCAGTCTGTCCCTCTATCAAAAAGCTATTTATTCTTCATTACTGGCTATCCCTGGGTTATAGGGATTCATTGTCATTGTGGTAACTTATAGGAGGAACAGTTAGTGCAACGATATTATGGAAATAGCCATCTCATAGCTCATGGGCAAAGTAGTATCAAGTCACAGCTTTCCAGCAGTTGTCAGCAATGGGGAAATCTTGCCTGCATTATCACCCTTGAGGATTCGTTACTTTTGTTTGGCTTATATCGTGTCACCAGAGAAAAGAACCCCGTTTTAGAGACCTTGTCCATGCGATTCCTATAGAAATTTATACACAAGGTCTGCGAAAAGGGGAATAAAGCCTGCTGTCCCTTGGGGACACTGATTACCCAGTTTAGATAAGAAACAGTCAGGCTGATATGGTCATAACAGTCAGGCTGCACTTTGGCCATAGACACCAGTGTAGCCACGGCTCCCTCTTGATCCGTCTCAGAGTAATCCTGCCTCCTAACTGGAGGAGGGCAGCACACCTCTGAGAGAGCGCAACTTCCAGCTCTAAGCTTTCAAAAGGTTTTATTTCACATGCCTTTAAATCTGAGGATGGGGAAAGTCACAAGAGCATATTACATGGAAGGCAATGAAAGTAAATGGGTGCTTAGATGGGTTGTGTCATTCTTGAAGAAACGCAAATGAAATTAAAACAATTCATTTCGTGTGCTTTCCTACCTCAGAGTACATTGATGCATCCAAGAAATCACAGCCCTTCTCCAGCAGCATCTGACTTAGCAGTTTTCTGAAGAACTCTGCTTCTCCCTTCAAAAACACACAGGTTTGTTAAACCCTAAAATTTGGGCAGACCTGGGTGCTACTTGTCTATTTATTAGACACAGACACACTCAAATCTATGCTTGTTTGAAACTGGCAATGTACATTCTCAACCCAGATTTCTGCCTACTTACTGGAAAAAATATCTTGAAATGGGGTTTATTTTAAGGCTAGGAAAAAAGGTCTCAGTTTTGGAAAGAAAAATGTTTCATGTGATTAGCTCTTAAACAGCTAACCAAGTCACTTGACTTGCATGCAAACAGAACCAGTCATTTTTATCCCGCTTTAAGAAGTAGCAAAAGTACATAACCTTTCTTAAATATTTTGGTTTGTTTTAAGCAGGATGTTAAAATATCGAGCTATTGATTTTCTGTGGCCCTTACATGTAGTTATTTGCATTATAAAAGTTCCATTATTATAACATCAAGTCAGAAGCAGCTGTTAAGATGTAAACACAATACAGTACAATTTATTCTTACGGAGTATCTTTTATAGAAAACGGAAAAGAACCTTTTACATGTAGCTATACACTTTCAAACATGATTCTCAATTGTGCCCAGTAGCGCACAGTTAAGTAGAAGTATGAAAAGAAAGAAAAAGACCATTTGTGGTCGATGCAACAGCCAGGTACAGCAGAGACTACAGTGTTGAGGAGGATCAGAGAATGACAGCACTTTTCCCAATGGTCCCTTGAAAAGATGGGTTTGGCCTAAATAACTCTTTTTTGTGTGAGGCTCTAATTCCTCCCTGACAGCCCCCAAAGAAGTGGGAGAAAAAAGGTGTTTGACTGTAACCCCACTTTCCTGTACCGGGCTGACATATTGCAAGCATAAGCAACAATGCAGAGAGATGCTGAGATCTCTAGAAGATGTAGATGATGCTCCGTCAATGGGAGAATATGCCTCAAACATGTGACTGAGACAGATATCACATGTATACCTAAAATGCGTTTATAACAGTGTATTTAAAAAAAAAAAAAGTATTTCCATAGCAGAAAGGAGAAATCAGTTTAGAGTTCGTGCCATGGGAAGTATACACATCCTCACCATGAATTTCAGCGCAACGTCCCATTTCTATAGGAAATATCCCAGCTTCCTCAGCATCTACAGGGAAAAGGGACCATTTGGTTTTAAGGTCTCATATTAGAGAGAATTTGTTTTTCCACAAATGCTTCCTCCTCAGACCAGTTTTGAATGCAGGGTGGCCTCATCAGGTATCACGTCTTCCATCGGTTTTCATCCCTCTAGCAACGTGTCTTTTGTTCTGTCTTCTGCTGCCTCCTTGTTTCTTTCTCGCTGCCTACATCTTTTCCAGGAGATGTTTAAGCACACAGCTCTCTCTTTCATATGTTTCTTCTGTCTTAACTTTTTCTCATTTTCTCCAGAACAACTTTTGCCGTCTCTTTTTCCAGCTAAAAGGTGTGTATTCTTACTGTTGATCACCTTGGCTCTGAGCACCACCTGGGAGTCTTCCTATTTTCCTTTTCTCTTGCACCTTCTTCTGTGACCCCACTAGAGCACTGAAAAAGATGATATATGTCATAGTGTAAGATACTTGCATTTTGTCAGAGGGCTCACCGTGTAGAAGCACTATAAGGTATCTTTGTGGCCAGTATAAACATCCCCAGCACACAAGTTCAGCACACTGAATAACATGAAATACATAGGCTATATCCCTTTGAATATGAAGCAGTTATTTTGGTGGCAAAACCTTCGTAATCATTAAAAGCAAAAGATAAATCTTAGTCAAAACACTTTATAACTCATTGCCCCACGATTCTCTATTCAATAGCAACCTTACATTAGAATAACAAATAGGAAGGAGAGCATCAAAATTGCAAATAATTAGTAGTTTAAAAGAATACTCTGTCATTAAGATTAAATGATTTTTTTGGTTAGCATAAATAGAGAAGTAACCCTGAGAGATATGTTTTATATCCCAATGTAATAGAAAGGCTGCATAAAATGAGGAAGAACAAAAAATTTTGCTTATCCCAGGACTATAATTGCTTTATCTTGCCAAATTTTCTCATTGGGTCAAATACAAAGACCTTCATTCAGTAGTTACCAAGGCTTTCTTCAAGCAAATTCCTCTTGTCTTCATAATTTTCTCTACAATTTTCACAGTCTGACAGGCAAATCACAGTTGCCCAATGGCACGATTCATCGGTCGTGATATACTATTAGATATACATTATATGCATGGTAGGTATGGGGGATGTGTGTGCATATGATATAATGATGTGCAAAACACAGAATATATATTATTTAAAGTATAAGATGAGAATGCTATTTCAATCACTGCTAATTTACATTTCATATTCCCCAAACATCATAATACTATTATAAGGTATTGATCCAAGCATGACCATTTGATTTCACATCAATACTAATATGACTTTTCTGTGATCTGTTGACATGTGGGATTTTCTGAGTGAAATACGTACATACCAATACCCAACTATTTTCACTAGTAAAAATGGATTCACCCGCTCTGTAGGAAAAGCTGTTGGTAAAAATGTAGATCACTCTGCCCCAAAACTGGAATTTAGATTTTACTGGTAGACTTAGATTTTTATTCTTACTGCTTTCCCAAATCTCTTTCCTTTATCTCTTTGATGTAACAGAGTCTTTCTGATACTGTTTGTTGTCCTGAGCCGTATCCAGTATCCTAAGCACAAAGCACTGGTAGCACAAGTGGTTATGCCATTTAGGAGCAAGAGGCCCTCAAAATCTCATTCCCATCCTCAGTGTCATTATTCAGGACCTGACTTAAAGACTGCTGGAATAACAGCCTTCTACTGAGTCTCTCTGAATTATGTAAAAAACATAGTTTATTATGAAACAGGTCTTGCTTTGATGATTTTTGCATACAGATGCCAAAAATCGTGTGGGTCCCACACCCCCATTTCTTCTGTCCCACCAGATAGTCGTACAGGATGGTACTCAAATAGCCTTTAATCTTCTCAACACTGCTGATGTACTGCTTCCTACTAAATCCCCATTTTCAACATTACCCGAGTTTCAGCATAAGCCATTAGGTTGATTTTTCCTGGTGGTTACCAACTTGTAATCAGTTGTGCCTGGCAGCACACAGTTAAGTAGAAGTATGAAAAGCAAGAAAAAAAAAACAAAAACATTTGTGGTCTATACAATGGTCAGGTACAGCAGAGACTACAGCAATCGGGAGTGCTTCTTTCCCATCATCTGCCAAGACCTGAAAATGGTTCACAACCTCGAAGTCCATCTAGAGCCATCATTGCTTCTGGATTGTGGGGTTACTGCTGGAGGATCTCCCGCCTTTCATTACATATGAGAGAGCTGTGACCCTTCTCTCCCAAATGAAGTTATAGTTCATGTTGAAGACTACCAAGAAGCTGAAGTAAGGGTGGAGGAATCCAGTCCCTGTGTGGGACAGGGCCGTATGGTCACAACATTCACCTTCAATTCTAGGCACCACTGTCCTGTATGCTTTCAGATGGAGTCCAGGTGGCAGGAAAACAAAACCTCAAGAAATTCAGGCTCATCTGACTTCATAACTTCCTTCCAGCAGTGGCGGTCGCCTAAACCAAGCCTGTAATATTGAAGTGATAAGAGTCAGAGTAACTGTGATAAGTTTCTATTCCATAGGAACTGCATCTCCCACACACAGACCCAGCCACAACACAATTACTAGGTAAAAACTTCACTGGTTTCCAGAGTCTACTCAGCAGGGGACAAACTCTAATGGCCGATCCAAAGTAGTTTAAATCACATTGCGAGTTTGTTAGAGCCCTATCATCGCCTGTTTGGTTCTCTGGATAGACTCTGTATAAACACAACATGTATTAGTGTATGTCCTACCATCTACTTACTTTCACACATCACTTTCTTTACTTTTGAAGATATCAGCATATTTCAGTATACAATTACAAAATCTGAAAACTCAATTAATGTGCTATTTACATGAGTATTAACTAGAACAATGCCTATAAATGCATTAGGAAAAAAAAAATATCTTCTTACAGATTGCAAATAAACTTTTAAGAACTGACCCAGTGCCAATCCTTTCAGCGCCTGTCTGGATATAGGCAATTATTTTAGTTAATGGCACAGCACAAGGTCCCAGAGTACACACATAAACCCACATTTTCCAAGAGAGATTCAAGCAGGGATTACATAAAAGGTTTTAGTAAAAACTGCAGTCTTGTTCTCATCTGAAGCTATTACCCATTCATATTGTCTATTAATGTAAACAGATAATTTACCCTTAATTTAAGGCCCCTTCACATCAAGCATAATCAACTTAAGGAAGATATGTGGTCAGCATAAAAAAGATGTAGTTTACATCTTACATCTGCTTTTCATACAAGTCCGTCTCTGCCTCCTGTTGTCTCCAACAAAAGGAAACTTGTATACTGCCTTCCCTCTTCAGCCAACACTTGCCAGGTATTTTCGCTCCCTTTTCTGAAACCCTAACAGAGGGAGTCTGACCTCTGAAGTCTCAATGTCCCACCAACACTCTTCTTGCACTCCCGTAGCAAAAGATGGACCTTATATATCTTGAGTTCCAATGAAGGAGCATGGGGACTCATTTGGACTGCAATAAAATGAAAAGACCCTTGATTAGCAGGAAGGCGTTGTACTTTCCAGTTTAGCACTTGGGGCTGACTGGTAGTAATTTGACTGATACATTTGAATAATTTTTACTGGGAGGCCAAAAATTAATAGTTGCCAGCATTGTGCTACTTTTGTATAGGGGCCTGCGACCATCCATCAGGAGTTGTTTGCAAACTGAAGTGCTACTTTAAAAAAAAAAAAAAGCAGAGCAAACGCAGTCAAGCTTTGATAAGATGCCTTATAGAAATAATATAGCTGATACAATCAAAGCAGGCAGAGAAGCCACAGAGCAGTGTAACCAGGGCTGAAACTGCAATGATGACCCCCTCCAGTCAAGAGCAGTGATCTAACTGTAACCCCAGTAACAACAGCTGATACATACCCCATGACTGTTAGTGGGAATGGAGCTCTGACTTCCAACCTGAACAAACTCTCCTTATAGGAATCACAAAGGAAAGGGTCCAGGCCCATTGCACCAGGTGTTTTCTTGCTCATCATTTAAGGCTGGCTAATTACCATTAGTCTCTAAGGCAGGCAGTATTGCTCTGACCTGTTGCTCCTGTAAGCAGAGCACGTTACAGTTTTATGTGGGAGCCGCTGTATACCTCAGCAGAGCCAACACGGAGATCTTTGATTAAACAGCTTAACACTATTTCCTTCTGCGAGCCCATTCCCTTGCGCGGGAGCTGGAAGTACCTTGCCTGAAGGCACAGTGCATCCTTACAGGCAGGAATTCAGGACTGCCAAACCCTGCCTCGCTGTCACTGGCTACTTATACTGAGAAAAGAGGCCTTTTTCACTTTCCTATGACCTCTTGACTTAGACATCGTTATCCTTCACTGTGGGAAGAACGTACCTTTCCATCTTTCTTACTGCCTCATTCAACCTCATTGGATTCATTGACACAAATAGGCATAGAAACATAAAATTGCCATAATTGGGTCAGGCCATAGGTCTGATAGTGGCCAGTGATGATTGCTTAGAGAAAGAACAGAAGCAGCAGGGCACATACAGAAGGACCCTTGCCTTAGCAAACCTCGTCTACTACCAGCAGTTTCAAGGCTATCAGAGAGCTGGAGTTTGTATCCAGACCATCACCTTATGATGCAAATACCAAAATACCAGCAAATACCAAAACCTTGAGTTTTTTGAACTCATAAGCACGTTTTTCATTAAACAACACAACTATGTATCTGCAAGTGTATATGACAGAGATCCTTACATGTGACTCATCAATGTATTTCACTGCGTTTCCGTGCTTGCAAGGAGACAGAAGGACTACACTTTTTGGGCATAATAAGCACAAAAAGTACTTTTTTTTTTTTTTTTTTTTTTTTTTTTTTTTTTTTTCCTGCCAACAGGATTTCCTTTATTCACTTTTAGGCAATTTTCACCATGCTCTCTCTCCCCAATCCGGCTCTGTGCACTTTATGAGGGGCCCCTCAATTTCTGTGATCCGATCTTCTCGCTCCCAGCCCCATCACCGACAAAGGCGTCACACTCTCACTCCCTAGCTTTGTAACTAGGTTAAGGATCAGCTTGCACAGGCAAGCTGCAGTCCCGCAGGCGATCCAACACTAAGGGCCTAATCTACACTCCGCTGAAATCATAGCCTTTAAAAGGTTCAGTAGGTTTTGGCCAACTTCATTGAGCTTAGAGGCAAGGCCCTATAAGAGGGCCTTTATTACTAAATTTGCCCCGGTGCACAGCACGCTACACTCTGTAACTTGCTATTTTTGCAATGCAGCACAATTTTTCTGCAATTGGAAATATGATGCAGTCCTACTATTGCTCCTGTGTGCTGCTCTGCAAAAGGGCATCAAGTATCCCTAGATGTGGAAGTGCTAGGGTTTAAAAAACAAAAGGCATGATATTCAATATCAGTATTTATATAACTGAGAAAAGCATTGTTTACAAAACAGAAGGTAAAGACTATATCATTTATAATGTGTAGGGTGGTTTTTTCTTGATAAGCACTATAGGTTGATGCAGGTAAAGATTCTCCTGGGTGCAGCTGAACAGACAAGCACGGCTTTGCTGTGTGTTTTGGCTTTACTAAACATCCACAAACTTAAGCCTGTGGTGTTGTGGTGTTGGTTTTTTTGGTTTGGGATTTTTTTTGTTTTGTTTTGCTGTTGGGTTTTTTTTTGGTTGGGTTTTTTTTTTTTTTTGATGGGACCAAAATAGGACAGTTCATAAGGCAAGCAACAGCCAGGCCTTCTAGCTTTTGGTTTTATGAACGTCCCTACATTTATTCCATTAGCGAACAAAGAAAAGAAGTGTCCAAATCTGGGCCTCTTTGGTTAGCCGATGCCAGGAGCTGCAGGAAGGCATCTCTGCCGGTGTCCGAGTCACAGCGGCGCCCTGCTGCCTGCTGTCCTTTGCTGGTAATGAAGGAAAGCTTTGACCCGGCCACATCTCTGCTTCTGGAGGGAAAAGCAAAGCCTTCTCTTAGGGCTATTTTAGCTCCCAGGACCCTTGTGCTGCCCCGGCTCTCCCAGCAGCTGCCCAACAAGCATTTCTGCCCTTCACATCCTCTTCCCCTGCTTACACAGTCCACAGATAGTATTTTCTTTTTTTTTTTCCTTTGCTTTTTTTTTTTTTTTTTTTAATCGCAGAAAGGCCTCCCCGCCTAATCTAATTCCCGCTCCTTTGTCACAAGCAGATGTCACTTTTACATCTGTGCGTCTGCTCAAGCGCCCCGGCTCCTCCAGCCCAGCAGATGTTGCCGCCGCCGAGGCAGCAGCGGCCGGGGAGGATGGGG
>NW_009648333.1:1334477-1334929 GCF_000708025.1 Charadrius vociferus | reverse complement strand
ACGCCCGGTGTGTTTTTCTGCCGGCCCCGGCGCGCCCCGCGCATCCTGCGCACCCCGCGCTGCCCGGCTGCCCGAGACAAAAGGGCTCTTCTGCAAGGGAAAAACAAAACAAACAAAAAAAAAACAAAGGAAAAAAAAAAAAAAAAGAAAAAGAGGGGTTGAAGCAACCGGGAGGCTCTAATTCTATTTGTGTCGCCTGGAAATCAGAAGGGGTTTTTCCACACTTCGCCTTGATTTGATTATTCCTTGGAGATGGTTTCTCTGCCCCCAGCCAGACGCGTGGGGGAAGGCCGCTGAGGCAGTTGGCCTATAGTGGGAATAATCAAATTACCCATTTGCTACAACTTTTTTCGGCAGAGCCGCTCGCGTGTGGAAAGAACAACTGGAGCCCAAACCCCGCGGAGGGGGAGGTTTGCCCACCGGACCCCCGCGGGCAGTGCGGAGCCGGGGAC
>NW_009648333.1:1333177-1334393 GCF_000708025.1 Charadrius vociferus | reverse complement strand
AAATGTTTCCCCCCCCCGCCTTCTCCCTGGAGGAAACGCACTCGGAAATTTATTTTATTATTGTGGGTTTTTTTAAATGCCCCGTGTTGTTTGAGAGGAGGCGAGGCACCTCCCTGCCCCAAACGCGTATTCATATTCATGAGAGCGCGGGTAAATAAAGACAAATCCCCGCTGTAGTAACACTTAGATTCACATCATTCTTTAGTGCCCTTTAGATTTGGGGGACGGAAGACAGATGTTTGCAGCGCTTTTCTCCTCTTGTCTGGTGACCATAAAGGGAGAACCATTTAGAGCTCGCAATTTGTTTCCACCCTCGCACTAAAAACCGTGTTCACATTTATTTTCATTTCGCCGGTGCACAAAAAGTGTCCACGGGCCACCAAAGGCCGTTCTTTATCAAATACACATTGTACAACATGCAACCGCAATAAAACTATCAGCCCTCGCCATAAAACTATCACCCGGATCCTCAGCGGGTCGAGAATCTGCCGCTTTGTTTTCTTACCCACCGGTGACTCCCAGTGACGTGCCCCCCAAAATCAAACCCCGGTCATCGGTCTAATTAAGTCCCACTTCGGAGAATTTTTAATCTCTAATAAACCAAGGGCGAAGCACGGGGCTCTGTAGATTCCCCGCACTCAAGCACTGGCTTTGAATTAAACTACTTAGCTTGGCAAATACCGTGCGAGCTTAAATTTAGCCCCTATAAAGACTTTATGAGTTTGTTACTTTAATTGCCGACTTGTTACGGAGCACATAAAGGGGGTAATGAATGTAATAAAACTAATTATCTACACATTTAAATCATATAAAATATCCGCTGTTTGTTTATACAACAGCGAGATTCCGCTCAGCGTTTCCTGCGCTGCCCACCGAGAGGAGAGATTTAATGAAATACGACTAACGAAGTGAAAATTACATCATCGGCGAGAAAACTCCGCGAAGAGCCCCGGCGCTCCCCTGCTCCCCTCTCTGTCTCTCCGCGGGCGGCGGCGGCGGCAGCGCGGAGGCTGCGCGGGTGCGGAGCAGCCCGCGGCAAGAAGCGGGCGGTCTCCGCTCCCGAGGCGAGCGGAGAAAAAAGCTGGACCAAAATGCCATCCTCCAGACATTTTGCGTGTGTCACGTCGTGTTTGGAAACAGGTTGTCCCGAAGCCCCTCACCTCGACCGCGTATTTTAAGCGTGGTTTGGGTTTGTATCTCCCCCCGCCCGCCCCCC
>NW_009648333.1:1328400-1329365 GCF_000708025.1 Charadrius vociferus | reverse complement strand
CACGGTTCACGCAGTTTTTAGGCATCTCCGTTAGGGTTTTCTAATTTTCTTTTAAAAGGCACAAACAATAGCTCTTAGTTGAATGTTGACAGGTATGCTTTCTCTTTTTCCGTGTCTTTCTACAACTGTGTTCTGTGACTCAACTGTATAGTGTTAATATCAGTACAGACTTGTCTAGTTGACCGTATAAATAATGTTTTCCCTTCTCGTAGTCTCTATGGCGTGTCTTTATGGAGAAATAAGGTTCTCACGGGTCCGGTTCCCTTTGCGTTTAGAGAGACCAGGTTCAGGCAATGATATATATTTTTGTTATCGGTTGCATGTCGTCTCATTTATTTTATTTTATTTTATTTTTTCCCTACCTGTTGGAATATGTTTGTGAGCATAATCGTCATAAATTATGTTCAGGGTTTTCAGATTTATTTATATGTGGTTAAAATGAATGCTTCTATTTAAAAGGGGAAATATTTCTACATGTGCATATAGTTTTCCAAGAGTGTACCATTAATTGATTGTTGATAATAAAAACCAAAAGCAAATATAGCACCGGAGCTCTTCTGACTTCTTGTTAGGGCTTTATTTGGGGGGAGGGCTCGGGTTCTTGGGTTGGGTTGTTTTGGTTTTTTTTCTGGTAAAGATTGAAGGCGCACATCAGAATCTGGACTGAGTCATCAAAAGGAGATGGGCTCGGCAACATTATTTTTAATCTGCGTTACCGTCAGGAAGGCCATAACTGCGGGTCCTATCATTACTGCCTAATTGTGCTGTTATTAATTATTGGCAAACAGGCTGACTGGGGGGAAGGGGTGTGGAAGATGCGTCAGATCTGACCTTTTGTCGTTACCTCGAAAATCGGAGATGCCAAATATTAAGCGATATCCGTTAAAAGAGGGAAAAATGGGGGGGGTGGGGGTATGGATAAACTACGGGTCTGGCTTGCCAGCGGCTAGAGCATCCTGCAGCCC
>NW_009648333.1:1313758-1328209 GCF_000708025.1 Charadrius vociferus | reverse complement strand
CCCTGCCCCGAGGGAAGCGGGCAGCGGGGCCGGCGTGCCAGACAGCCCCCCGCCCAGGGCACCGGGTAGCAGCTCGGACCGAGCGTCCAGCTCCACCGAAAGCCCTCGGGCAGAAGAACCGGGTACCCCCGGGGCTGCAGCGCATCCCGGTACCGCCTCCTCTGCAGCCGGGGCGCTTGCGGGTTAGCTGCGGGGACACTGGGGCCATGAACTCCGGCTGACTCTGGCAGAGTCAGTGGAAAAAAAGAGAGGAAAAAAAAAAAAAAAGACTGTTTGGGGGTTTGGCGGAGAAGCAAATACGACAACCGCGTTCCTCTGCATGGTTGGGGTGCTGGGGAGAGGGTGCCACCGCCAAGAGTACAATTAAAAGAGTCAAGAAAAAAGGGATAAGTGCTGTTTCACTAATAAAAATACCTCAATAATCAGTTTTAAAATGCTGCAATAAAACATGTAGTCTATTTTCTGGAGGAAAAAGCTTGTATGCATTTCTTGAATATATGTTTTGTTATAATGTGGGTAGCTTTTGCCATTTCACTTTTTCTTCCAAAAGTCATTTCATGATCTGAGAATATCTTTGTTCAAAGTAAATGGACTGTCTCTAGGAATTAGCCAGCTGTGGACTGCAGTTCAGCTCTGCTAATAGTGATCTACATGGAAAGAGTTTCCCACTGGAGAAGCTGCCGTGCTCAGTCCATCTGCTTTACCATGGCTGAACTGATCCCTGAGCTCTCAGAGAAGGTGAGACCTGTATTACCAGTAAACCAACCAGCCATTCAAAGGTGATTTAAAGGTATGACTCCTGGTCAGGCCTTGCTGTGTGAAGATAATCAGCTTCCATTTTATGGCATGCAGTCGTGATTTGAAAACATTAGGAGATGACAACACGCTACTTCTTTGGGTATATTTTTTTTGCCAAGTTCACTACTTTGTCTGCTAAAACTTGGGGTTTATTTCTAATACACCTTCGGCTTCCAAGCAGGGGATCTAGCTACGTGTCCGCTGACCTTTTCTCTCTTTTAATTTTACCACACTGTAAACTGATATGCATTGTGATCTGTCTTCTTCCTGATAAACGAAATGGTCTGCATCCTTTATTCCTCCCACATTCTTTAAGGCTCAAACTTCTCAAATCTTTTCCAGAGCTGGAACCTCTCTCTCCTGTTTCTGAAGATGCCTTGCAAAAGGGATACCAGGGCAGTACCAAACACTATGGTGTCTCACAAATGGGTCATACAGAGCTGAGATCACCTCTCTATTTCTGATCACAGTTTTCCACTTAGGTATCTAAGCATCTCACTAGTGCTTTTTGGAAACTTCTGTTCCATCACTTATTCCCTCTGACCCATAAATCCTTTCCCAAGCCACTGCTTTCCATGTTCTGGTCACTTCCACAGCACAGAGAACCGTAGGAGGCCTGATGCATATGGCACCCATGGCTTGTAAGGACCAGCATGCCTGTGGCAGACCAGTTGGAACAGTTAATTCATCAACCTTCATGATTGCTCAGTCAGGTAGAAATGGATGGTTTGAAAATACATTAAGTTTATTTCTCCTGCCTCTCTGTGAAGGCAGGAGTTTGAAAATGAGTATTAATTAAATAAGTTATCTACAGGATTGCTGCTGGCCTTTACAAGCACAGAAGCTGGAGGAGTGTCACAGGGTACCCAGCGGGAGCCCAGGCAGGAGGAGGATGCCAAAAGGCTGCTTACCAGTGGTACCAGTGAAAGCCGAACGGGAAAGCTGATCTGTAACACCAAGAGGTGCTCTGGGGTTCACAAGGCAAGGAGATCTGGGCAGAAGGACCTAACAAGTCAAAAGATGCTCCAGTAAAGAAATGAGGGTAAGGTTCATTATTTTTATTGGTTTTACCCCCACATGTTGAAATAAAGAATGATTTGTTTTATTATCCAACTCAAATTCAGTATGAACACATGTTGTATCTTGAAGAGTTGAGAGGTAAATTCACATTGTGTGTTTGAAGCAACTCGAGTGTTTCATTGTCTGCTCTTCTAAATACCAAGACTTGGAATTTGGGTCTAATCTATAATTTGGGTCTGGGGTAGCTCTTGCAGACATTCTCACTTTCTTCTTTCCAATACATGAACAGAAAAAACACTTCCTGATTGCAGTACCAATCTCTCAGATGGATGGATGCATGACAATGCAAACAATTTTGCTACTAAAGAATACATAGGCAGCATACAGGAAAACTACAATTAATGAAAATAATCCCTTTCACTGAGAAGCAAGTGTGTCTAAATAGTTTAATCTTTACATAGCTGCACTTACTTAATGAAGTTATCAAAATATTACCAACCAGTGAGAAAAGGAGGTGTCATGAAAAGTGCCTGTGGTCCATTAGAATATTTTTTTGAATCCTCTTTTCCTCCCCCCTTTTTTTTTGACACTGTTGAAAGTACTAATAGATGTACCCTTAAGCAGTCCGCCTGCAGTTGGGGCCAGCAGCATACTGCTGTAGTCTGAAGTGTGAGCTCTTTCTAAAGGCAAAATCTGGTGTCTCTTCACATGGGAAGGATCCCCACTGTACAAGGGAGGAATGGGACATGAAACTCCCCAGTAGTTCTTAGACAGCAACTGAACTAGTCCCTGTCTATAATTCTTGCTGCACATTTAGTGTGAATCATTAAGAGTCAGACATTAATCTGTAGACAACCCTCATCATCCATAAAGCAGAGCAACGCTATGAAGGCCATGTTACGGTGGCAGATGAAGCCTTCTGCTTCTGTCACCAGTTTCATTTTGTTCTTTACCAGCTGTCACCTGACGACTGTTATGAAATAAACTGGTGGCTTTATCTAGGCTGCTGCTAAAATATGACTTCACCTTCGAAAAACAATTTTGCAGCTTGTACTTCACGCAAGAGGTCATCAAGCAGGCCAAGGAACGATTTGAGAAGAAACCTGTCTTCTCAATTTGTGGGGAATTCACCCAGAAACATGAAAATGAAACTCATGCTGCCATATATTCTAGGTTGGAAATTGCCTTTGGAGAGAGGAAATCACCCTTTGGGCTGATCCTTGTCATGAGTATCGCATCAACAGGAAATTAAAATATTTGCACTTGAACAGGAGTATTATATCTTACTGTTATTGCAGGCTGAGGCCATACTTCTACCCATTCCTTTCTGAAACACATGTAGTAAGGGGATGCCGATAACATCTGTTGCTGCTTCAAAGAGCATTCAAATAAGGTATAAAGCCTATCAACAGTATTAGATAAAAGTTCAACGCAGTCTTGGGAAGTGTAAGTGAGAGAAACTGTGCCTTTCCAGCAGTCTGAAATCTCATGTCAGCATTAAGGCCTCTATCAACAGGCTTAAAGTATGGATGGGGTCTCCAGGAGGATTAACTTCAGTGTCGTTTCACAGAAATATGTTTATAGAAAAAGAATCAATATATTAATTTCCCCTAAAGAGAAAATCTATCCAGGGAACAAAGCACAACTTTTATGAGCTGCTGTGGCTATTTGGTTAAGGAAAAGAAGTGACCAGAGATTGTGAAACCAGCAGCTAAGAGAATTAGTTATCTGGCATGGACACAGTATTTGGGAAAGCCTGGGTTGCTGATTTCAGAGGCATGGGTCACCCAGAGCTCCGAGCTGGAGCTGTGGATACTCTTTGCCTTGAAAAGTCAATCCACTTCTTGAAACCTTCTCCTAAGAGAGTGTCTGCAGCAGTCCCTGCCCCAAGATACAGCCACAAACCTTCAGGGCTGTTAAAAACCCACCTATGTTTTGAAGAGCAAAGGGAGGTGGCTCACCCATCTCAAGCCATGCCAGCAACCGGGGGGTCCATGCAGCTGCAGCAGCTGCCAGCGCTTTCCCAGCCCGCTCCCTTCCCAACGGCGAGGGAGATGAGCCTCAGAGAGCCAGCGGCAGCACCCGGCAGTTACCTTCTGGTGCTCATTTCCAAGCAGAGCCAGGAATAACCTCTCCCTGCCTCTTTGTGGGTAACCATGAACCTGCTGGACTGGGCTCAGCATTGTCTTGCATTCCTTCTGTGGGGCTCTGTGCAGCTTTCCACCACTGTGGCCTCCTTGGGCTTGTAGGACTCTCTTCCAGAGAACCAAGCAGAAGGTAATTCAGCTTCAGTAAGCTCTTGGTTGCTTTGCCCCAGCTTTACAGACAGGACAGGGGAGCAGAGGGAGAGACAGCAGAGTTGTGACAACGTGGAATCTTTAATCCTCATCGAGGTTTATCATCATGGTGTTAGCAGAGTTGAACATGATGCACAGTTACACAGATACGTTCCACAGACTGCCACATGCTGCAGATGGTTTTTTAACCTAGAGCCTGACATCGTAGTTCAAACTAATCTCCTCAAATCAGTGCTCACAGGAGAACTCAAAAGCTCCTGGCCCTGTATTGATTTCACAATATCAAACTGTTTCTAGAAACAGCTACCAAAATATTTGTGCGCTATTATCTTTAAAAAGGTTACCAAAAGGGATGAGTTCGGAAAATAAGCACTTCAGAAATCTCCATAGGTAAACACTGCAAACAAAATGCCACCACATCCAGGATGCAAACATCTGAGGAACTCCCTCTCACTTTCTTTCCAAAGTTACACACTTTCTTTACAAACTGACTGTCTCTTCATTTTTAATAAAAAAGTCTTCTTACATTTGGAAGAAAGAGGAGTAGTTAAAAATGTATCTACTGCTACTGCATGCGCTTACAACGCATTATGTGACAGCTTATTTTAGAATGGTGACGCTTTAAACACAGAGATCTAATTATCACTGGGAATAGCTCTATGGAGACAAAAAGTTAGATAAACATGGTGTGGGCGGTTTTGTCCTGCCACAGAAAAAGAGGATGCACTAGATGGACATTTAAGCCCTGTACTCCCGTAGTATTCAGTTCCCACAGGGAGTGTAGCGCTCCTGAAATATTTCTGGGCTGATTCACTCTGAAATCTGGTGGCATTCACAGAAAGGTGGCAAGAATGGTCAAGGGCACATATCATTCAAGAGAGGTGGAGAAGTTATTTGTATTAACAAGGCTGTGCTGTACTGTATAATACTGCATATATAAGAATATTAAAATACTGACCAGACCGGAGAAGTTAAATTAGGCACTTTTGGTTTTTACCCATTTACTCTCACCTTTCAGTGACCGCATCACTCGAGCTCTTTCCTAATGTTGATTAGGAGGAAAACATACAACAATGTGATC
The DNA here is from genome assembly GCF_000708025.1 of Charadrius vociferus. Lineage (NCBI taxonomy): Eukaryota > Metazoa > Chordata > Aves > Charadriiformes > Charadriidae > Charadrius > Charadrius vociferus. The sequence goes on along the minus strand of NW_009648333.1, from coordinate 1,323,013 downwards.
ATTTGTTTTCTGCCTTAGCAAGTTTAGAACTGGTAAAGGGAGATCCTTCCAATCACTAGGTAATGACACTGAGACTCATTGCCACAAGATTTTGCTGAGGTCAAGATTTGAACTAAATTCTGCAAAAAAATGAGTTCTTAAGTAAGAGTATCCAGCCAGTACAGTCAGGGCTAATGAATGATTCTGAAAGATTTCTGATATAAACCCACCCATTTCAGGGTGCAAGCCAATCTCTATTTATTGAAGATGAGACCTTTAACAAATATTTTCCCCCAAAAATATTTCTTGTGTGTTCTTTTAAATCACCTGCTGCTGGTCAAAGCCAGCAGTGGGTTTAGAAACTGTAGAACACAAATTTTATGCTATACATCACTCAACGTGTTTCTATGTTCTAATAGCAAATGAAAGCATGGCCTCCCAAATTTGCTTCATTTACATTTCTTCATCATCTGTTTTGGTGGGTAATAGTGCCTGTTATACTCACAGGGTCAGCTTCAGTCCTGGCCAAAGTACATTCCACCACTGAAGTCAAATACATCTGCAAGTGATTAATTTTTCCTATTATTACTGATTACTTTCATTGATCAATACTTTCACTGGTGCATACCACTAATACATTTAAGTGTCAATGTGGGGATTAATTATCCTTAATTATTTCCTTTCAAAGATCATGATTTATTTTTTTTTCTCCTGAAATTTTGGGATATATATATAGATAAGCTTATGGCCAGATTTGTCTTTAAAAATGTCTGGAATCATTTGTACAAAACCTCATAAGCATAAAATACTTTTAAAGTATTTTACTTTAAAAGACTTTTTACAAAATATTTTAAAGTAGTAAAAATGAAAATATTTAATCACGTAAAAATAGGCATATTAAACCCCCTGTAATTTCTAAACCCAGTTACATGTGAGTTCTGAACAAAAAGGGGTTTCTCTAAACAATGAAAAATATTAACGTTACAAGACAAGATCCAATTATATAACTGTGTATTGTAATTCTCAATGATTTATAAAAGGCAAAATTCAGATATGCTACACAATAAATTATCATTAGGACGAGACTACAGTTTGGTCTAATAGAATCCCATGATTTAGAAATGGAAAAAGAAACCCTATTAGATTACAGAGTTAATTCCCCGCCAGTGCTGAGGTCACTGCTCTTTCACTCTCGGGCTTGTTGACATGAAAACTGTTGGTACAGTTGAAGAGTCCTCTTGAGCAGAGTTACAGAAAGACAAGAGGAGCTCTGTGTTGACCTTGCCACTCCCATAAGGGAAGGAAAATAGCAGTAGTGGGTACATCACCCTGATATATACTTTTAAATAATAAGAAAAATCTGTTAAGGTCTTCCAGGTCAATGCCCCGGAATGGCAACACACCCCAGTATTGCCAGTATATGAGGATTAAAGACCAATCAAAGCCACAACGGTGCTCTGAAATGAAACTTGTCCTAGCACCGCGGGAAGAGCCTTGTGACATACACAAACACACAAGGTATTTCTGGACCTACAGCTATCGAGACGTTTCAGCTAATCCTGGTTTCAATGGGATCTACTCAGCATACCACTTTTAAGAATAAAACCATAGCTTGGGAGATGCTTAGTTTTATATTGAAGCTGAAATGCGGTGGGAGGAGAAAGGCTCTCTTACTGGTATTTGGTTGGGGTAGCGGGGAAGAGAGATGGATCAGAGAGATTCATTCCCAAAAAATCCCCAGCAAAACCACGCCTGCTGTGGGCAGAGAGGCTACCAGACCCTTAAAGACTCTCCTTTCTCAGTCCTTAGGCAGAGGAGAAGGGAAGGGGCAGACATACTGCCACGCGTGCTGAGAGGGCTGCGGTCCCACAGAAACTGGGGTGCACTCAGACCTCTCCGTAGCCTGTAAGGGATGGCTCACAGACCTCATCTGCGTATTTCTTTCGCATTTCCCGAAGCAGTTTAGATCCTGAGGTCTCCTTTTCCTCCCAACGATAAATTAGCCACAAGGGATGTGTTTTCTGAAGAGGATATCAGAGGGTCACACAGACCTTAGGCTCCCTCAGGGTGGCAGTTTCAGGCAGAAAAGAGCATGGATTTCAGCTGGGAGTACCCTCTTACCCGAGGGGGAGTCATGCTTCCCAAATTTTTCTGCACAGAGGTAAAAGCTGACACATGTGCCCTTTGAGGTGTGTTGAAGTTTTCTCAGGGGCAGGTGCGCTAGAAATGCACTATATCCCCCTCCATAATAACGACTTCTTCTCTCACAACAACCAAAGGTTCCACCCACCCAGAAATGGCCGTGAAGGCTCCAGGGAGATGCCTGACCCCGTGCCACACAGTGCACCAAACCCGCTTTTAAATGTCACTTGTTTGCTTGCTGAGGTTATGAATTGTCCCCAAACCATTTTTCCTCCTGAAAGCCATTCTGCTCTCTTTGCTGTGAGCACCCGGACCCCCCCTTCCCACCCTGGCACCACGCTGCCACCCAGTTTAAAGGGCTGCGATGACAAGTCTTAAAACACGCGGGTGTCCCCATGGATGCTGACAACCCTGCGCTGCTGACGGAGCCACCGCCGTGGGCTTCATGGAGCTGTGAAAGGAAAAACTTGCTTTTAGCAGAGGCACTGCTATTTGTCCATTTAGCACTATTAAACTGGGATTTGCGAGTCTAACAAACTTGGCATTAACCACGCTGCTGGCTGCTGAACAAAGATACTCAAATTGTTGATTACCTTCCGTGGCTGCCTGCAAGCAAGTTGAGAAACAAGTTTTTTACTTTACTATGTCAAGAGGCACAAACAGTTTAATCACTTGTGTCGTTGAGTAAGACAAATAATAGCTACAAAAAAGTGTCGGCTACTGCTGACCAGTTCAGCCCCATGAGGATACAGTATTTAAAAACCCACACCGATTTGTTGTTCTAAAGAAATAGCTTCAAAAGATTCCTTATTTGTTTGCCACAGTGTAATTTTAAATTTTTTTTTAATAATAGGAGTCCTGGGCCGGATAGTTGTCTCACCAGCATACAACTCAAACAAATGAGATGTCACCGATGGAAAACTGATGAAAAAGAAGATTTGAACAATTATAGAAGACAGATAAGCCATTAGCTTTTCCCGGGATCTAATGATATGCTCTGCAGGATCATTCGGGCTGCGGCCTTAATTAAAGCTGGTCCTGAGTCATTTCGTTGTAGCACAAAACATTAACAAAAGGGAAAAGAAAAATCTTTGGCAGCCTCCGTGCAAGGGAGGACTGGGATGAAAATGGTGCCTGACAGAGGTTAAGACTGAAATATATTTGAAATACAGGGCTATGAGAAAGCGTTGGCATTTTATTGCTATTTTATTTAATAGGCTACTGTTTGGAAGCACAATCACATCTGGATAAAGACCTGAACATGCTTTTCCACACTGTGTCACCTGTGGGAAGAACATTATTCAGTTATGCCGAATGCGTTATGTTATTCTATTAATCCCATGTTTAAATTACTCAGCTATTTAAACCACGTTCTTTCAGCCTGTTGCTTTTACAAGTTGATGAACACCATCTCTTTTTTGACCTCCTCTCGATGAAAACACCGGCAGCTCTATTTGCACATTGGTTTTTGTTTTCCAGTGGAAACCCACAATTTTGTCATAAATTAAGTACAAACCCCAATCCACATGGCCAGTTTGTTCAATCCATCTGAAAAGCTCCTTGAGAGGCAAGAAAGTCAGCTAGACCCGTGCTGCCGAAAAAACCCTATGAAGACCGTTAATTGCTCTCCTGAGCCACTTTAAAATCACACGCACGATTGCTTTTAAATGTTCCCATTTGGAAAGAATTAGCATACATGCAAAGGCGCTCCGACCCGCACGCTCATTCCTTGTCAAGCAATGCCGTCCATCATCCTGGAAGAGGGTGGCCTCCTTTTTGCCTATTCCCAATATTTCCAAGAAACAACCCAACTTCTACGGGTAGACAACTATACATACATTTAATAGAGCTGGTTCCTGGCTTTGCCCTAGTTGGTCAGAATTTTGCTTGCAAATTTTCAGCCCAAAATTTCACTCTAAATTGTCTTCCCAATGGCTTTACCTCTGCGAGGCACCTTCTTCACCTACAGTACTATATAAATATTACTGCGGTGGCCATAGTTAAGGAAAACATTTACTTTTATGGCAGTTTTTTTCTGTGTTTCAAAAAACCAAATATCTAACTTATCAATGGCATCTGTTAACACCTAAAAAGTTGGATAAATAAACGCGATTCAGGCTAAACACATTCTGCAGTCTAGTGTACTCCTGAGGGACTTTCTGTTATCTATGAAGTGACCGGAGGGAGCGTGTGGAAAAAACAAATGCTAAATGTGCAGAATTGATGGAACGATCCCTGCTCCGAAACAGACTTTTAAAGTGTTATATTTTAAAGCGTAATATTTTTTAAACACTTTGGTGAAAATATGTGATATATTCAGTTTTATTCCGTTTGAAATAATTCAGCTGTTAAGTCTTTTTCAGAAAGCAAATTATTGTCGCTGCCTCACAGCTCCAATTTATTATCCAAAGTAATAACCTTGGCAAAAATGTCTATTATTTCAGCTCTTGAATAAGGACTCGGTTCACATGTCTAATGCCCTGTTTAAGAGAATTAGCAGAAACTCATCTCAATGTGGTTTCAAAAGAGGAAACTAAGCAGACAGCCTTGTTAATTTAGCATATAGACTTGGAATAAAGTACAACATCCATCATCTCTCAAAATTCAATTAAAAATTGGTCTTGTGTCTAAGGAGAAGCAGCCAATTTTCTGCTGGAAGCAGAGTCTTGGAAGATCACTAAAACCCTTAATGGTTCTTTCATTGTGGGAGCCAATACGAAAGAAAAACCAGTTTGGGAGTTCAAATTACCCCTCACATTAAATGCTAGAACATATGTAATCTTCAGGCCGGGCCCATTGCTGTTGATGCAATGCTTTCTGTCACCACGGACACACGGGGAATTCCAGCTGTGCTTGTCCCCTGGTCCTTAAAATCTCCCCGTGTGCCGCCGTACGCTGTGTCAATGCTGAACAGGTTTTTGCATTCAGGGTGAAATACCCTTCCTTACCATATGTCGCCTATAGTTCTTATTCCCCCGCAGTAGGTTTCTATGTGTGATAAAAAGATGCTTGCAAACACACACTGAGATTTAATATCTGGGGAAAGGGAAGCCTGAAAATATGTTAACAAGATTTTCAGCATTAAACACAATTTTGCTTCAGATTTCAGCTGTTAAACATCTTAATTTGTTTTGCTTTTTACTCCAGTAACATAATGCTAATACACTCTGACAGCTTGTGACTCCACGCCGAGGAGGGTTCGCAAACCAATCTCTTTACTTGAAATTCGATTTACAAAGTGCCTCAGTCCTTTAGCTGGGTGGCAGCAGTCACCAGCACAACACTTGTCATGACTCGAAGTAGGAGCACAATCTGGGCAGTTTTTCCTTGTTTGTTTATTTTTCTTCTGGTGGAGGATTCACTGAGATGAAAGAAGCCTTTTAACCATTTAATGTCCTCACCCGTCAATAAGCTCAGTCCAGAAAATACTGTCACGCGACGTCTGCCACACTCCAAAGGAAATAGCGTATTTTTTGGTTTGCAACATACATTAAACTCTTGGTGCAAAATATAGGTAGCATCTTTGCAGTTTATTTTTACAGTGTTTGTTTTGGATGAGTTGGTCTAACAGTTATTGTTGAAATCTCTTAGACTCCATGTTCTCCGTCCGGCCCAGCCTAGCTTTGGGCTTCTCCTCACCAGCAGTAAGGTCAGGCTGCTTTCTGGGTGCTCACCCTACACACAGCTACAGGTCACTGCTGAGCCAGCAGGACCATTTGCTCAGCTGTAGGCCAGCCCCAACCTTGTGGGGGTCATCATTTTGCTGGGAAATCAGTTTTTTTTCATGTGAGGAGTACGTGAGGTAGCACCTTGTATCTTGAAGCCCGGCAGAACAGGCATGAAAAATAATAGATGACCACAAACATCTGCTCTCAGAGGTAGCCCTCCAGGCTGCTGCCTGCTCTTGGCAGGGGTAGTTGTCATGTCCCAGCATCCCGACAGGTATGTTATGTAGCATAACCACCTCCAAAGGATAAGCCCCATGCGGACCATCCATTTGAGTAATTGTATAATTAACTGGAGAAGATGGTGCGGCACCAAAACTTAATGAAAAATCTTTTCTTCACCTCTCCTCCCAGTAAATAGATTTTTAGATTTTTTTTTTACATTTATTTTCCTAAGATAAAATGTCTGTTAATCTCCAGGCAGAAGATACAACTGCTGCTGTGGGAACAGCAGCGCAGATGTTTCCAGCTCTCCTTCTCCATAGGTGAGACGTGGGAAGCCGAGCTAACATCACCTTGCTAAGAACCCCAGCCCGTAAAGACCAGACCTCACTGCGGCAGGCATCACTCATGGAAACATTCTGTTTACAGCTTTCAAATCTCCTTTCTTCCCGAAAGGGACCACCTTTCGCTGTGTTTTCCTCTCAGAAGGGCGTTTAACCAGAAGGATTCAGCGTGCCTCCCTCAGCTCCAAGCATAGGAAATGATCTGCTGACGCAACAGGTCTGTACGCTAAATAACTGCGGTCTGCACGGAGATGCTGGAGCTGGCTTCAGCCCAGCCGGCCGCTCCTGGTAGTCTGGCTGAGGCAGCGCAAAGCGTGCGGCCGCTTCGTGTGCCGCATTTCTAGACAGGCTGACTCCACTCCTGATGGGCTTCTTGCTCTGGTGACTTTTACTGCAGTACCCAGATAGCCCGGTCCTTCTGAACTCTGCAGTCGCTATGCTAAAGTCACAAGGACTGTCAAATGCGTGCTTTTTAAAAAATATAATAATTATTATATTAGTATTTTAATTATTATAATTTTATGTATTATAATATAGAATTATTATAATTTTATTATTGTTATTATTGTTGTTGTTGTTGTTGTTATCGTTGTTTTGTTTTGTTTTGTTTGTTTTTTTGTTACCCATACTGAGTTTTTAGCATCTTTATTGCCAGGTTGTGGTCTAAATTAAATTCATTAGTGAAGACATTATTTCTCTGGACAAATTAGTTTCTGTGTCCCATTTATCCATTTGGTAACAGACATACAATAATATTTTTCTGCCTCACAGCAGTGTTTTTAACCAACCAACGATTGCAAAGCGCTTTACTCTTTTCTAGGGATGATGGGCTCTGTAAGCACCAGTCGTTAAGTGTGTGAAGCACCCCACAGACACCAGTCCCCCCTTTTCTGTTTCAGCTACTTGAAATATAGTGGAAAAACCTCAAAATGGTTGAAAACCTGAAAAACCAAGCCTGGGTACCTATGCTTTCACACAAGGCCAGTGGCTCTGGGTGCCTGACAAGGCCTCCTAAAGATGCCTGATTAGTCGGGGATATGCAATCAGGTGTCCTTGAAAATCCAGCTGTTTCCCAGTCCCTGCTGTTGGGCGCTCAGGTTCTGTGCTATTCAAACTGATGCAAAATCTTGTTCACGTTATTTTATACTACTGTGATACAAAGGAAGCAACGGATATTTGTATTCAAGCTGCAGCTCAGCGCTGTCAAAAGCGAGCCATCTTGCCTTAAAACCGTAAACAAATAACACGATATTGTAGAATTTATTTCCTTTCCATGATGAAAAGTACCATGGCAGCCTGTGGAGAAATATGTCTTCTTACATTTGCCTCACTAGCCACAATGATTTAATAAAGGTTCTCAGCGCAGCGTGCACTCTGCTTTGCCACGCTTGGGCTGCTCCAACCATCGTATATTATTTACCTGTTTATGCAGGTGTCCCCACGGCGGGCAGTGTCTGCCCGGTGGCACCCACCTTTCCAAAGCCCACCGGGCAGCGACCGTGTTTATTTACAGCCCTTCTTTCTAACTGCAAACGGAGCCGGGCCGTGCTGCACCGCTCAGGGCAGAGCTGGCTCTGCCAAACGTGGCTCCTGGTGACCTGGGATGTGCCCCGGGAGCACAGCTGGATTTTAATTGCATGCAGGACAAGGCTGAGAAACTGGCGATGTCCTAAGTCGGGAACAAGAGGGGAGAAGAGAAGGGAGGTCATCCTCCCCCTCTACTCTGCCCTGGTGAGGCCGCATCTGGAGTATTGTGTCCAGTTCTGGGCTCCCCGGCTCAAGAAGGACAGGGAACTGCTGGAGAGGGTCCAGCAAAGGGCTACAAAGATGATTAGGGGATCAGAGCATCTTTCTTACAAGGAAAGGCTGAGGGACTTGGGTCTTTTTTAGTCTGGAGAAGAGAAGACTGAGGGGGGATTTTATCAATACTTATAAATATTTAAAGGGAGGGTGCCAGGGGGATGGGAACAGTCTGTTTTCAGTGGTGTCCAGTGACAGAACAAGAGGTAACGGGCAGAAACTTGAGCATAGGAAGTTCCAGCTAAACATGAGGAGGAACTTCTTTACTTTGAGGGTGGCAGAGCACTGGCACAGGCTGCCCAGAGAGGTGATGGAGTCTCCCACTCTGGAGACATTCAAAACCCACCTGGACGCCATTCTGTGCAACTGCTGTAGGTGACCTTGCTCTGGCGGGGGGGTTGGACTAGATGATCTCCAGAGGTCCCTTCCAACCCTGACCATTCTGTGATTCTGTGATCCTGTGAAGAGCTGCAACTCCACCATTTACCCTTCCAGATCTTGCTCCGTGCTGAAATCATTTTTCCATCATAGGCACGCAGTTCCTGGATGTTATTTATCACAATTCTTCTACATCTGATGATTTATTCACCTTCTTCATTTTACCTTGCCTATAGCTGGTAGGAGCTAAAGTTGATTACTTTTTATGTCAAAGCTTACTAAGAACTATGTAAGCCTTCAGCTCCCGGGTTAACAAGGCATGAGGGTTGTTGTTGCTGGAAGTATGTGAAAACAGCCACATGTGGCTTCAGGTATAGAGGATGCTTGAAAGGCCGTTAAGTGGCAAAAAGAAATGAATTGTACTCATGCTGTAAGCATATTTTAACCATTCAAGATGAAGTGAGATATTGAGAAAGCCAAGTATTGAGTGATAACATTCCATCATAAACGGTTTATGTGCATCTATACCTTGCTCAATTATTTTGTCTACTTAACACACAGTACCATGTGAAAAAATACAGCTTTGAAGTTAATGTAGCACCTAGATAAATTTGACCAGTATATAAAGAAACTCAATAGCTGTAAATGTCAGTGTACATGGTCACCCAGGCTTTTTTCGAGATGTAAACCCAACTACATGGAAGACTCGCAGCTTGTGCAAGTCA